>NC_052614.1:31804998-32059903 GCF_016545825.1 Eucalyptus grandis | reverse complement strand
AGCTCTTCTTCATCTAAGAAGGTGCGAACCCCGTGATCGACGAGGCTTCTGTAGAGAACATCGGTGAACCCATGTTGGGTGTCGCTTCCTCTGAAGCTCAGTGTGAGAGCTAGTATGAGAACCTAGAGGAGGGTGAATAGGTGCAGAAACAATTTTGTGAGATATGTGCAGTGCTAATCAACAATAGATTATGAAAAGGAAATTCTCAAAACGAATTACGATCAAAGTAAAAGAGTATAGAGAAGAGAATATGAACACAGAGATTATAGTGGTTCGGCTTAATCCAAGCCTACGTCCACTATTCCGCACTGACAGCCCACTGGCTGGATTTCACTATGAACAAAAGAGTTGTTATAGTTAGGCTCTTCATTGATTCCACAGCGTAGAGACTCTACTACACTTCCTTAAGGTCTCTCAATGATATAGACTCCCTTTTGCGTACAAGATTTCGCTCAGCAGTTTAATTGACTAAGAACAAGGAGCTTCAGACTTTGGAATTCTTCTATCGCGTACACACTTGAACAACTGAAATGTCTTCCTTATATACTCATTTATGACATCATACATGTTGGCACTTATCAAAGGAATTCTTTCAATCTACCCGTTGGACAGAATCAATTAGGAAGATCTTCGAGCTATTTAAGGAACATGACGATAGCTCATTAATCCTGCTCGCCCATACAATCTGGATTTTGGTTTCCATAAGTAGAACCTTCCAAGTATACTTCACCAATCAACGAATCCACGATTCCTAAATCAGTCTTGATCATAATAAAGGATTCTGTCATACTATATCCAGCTAGAAGATCTACTTCAGTCGATAAAGTCAAATCCTTGACAAAACATCCAGTTCTTGATAAGTCTTCTTCAACGGTCTAGAAACTGTCAATGAGGATAGACTTTGAGTCTTGAGTCTGGCAGTCCGGAGGTCTTCAGACTTTGATGGAAGAGTCTGCAAGTCTTCAGACTAGACTGATGGAAACGTTTTGTTAGCTTCAAAACACTCGAGGAAGTTTTCTCCAACAATCTCCCCCTTTTTTATGGTGACAAAACTTTCCTACAGATTTTGATAATTTTGACATGCAAAACATTACTCAAGCAAATATAGATATCTCATAAAGATAAATGGCTTAGTAATAACACTAGAATCTGCATCCATAGAAAGTAGGTTAGTCTTATGAACAAGGCCATGAGATATCAATAATACTTAAGATAAACAGATGTTCAAATAGTCAATTCCAAATCTAGTCCAAATCCAAACAGCCAAACACAAACATCAAGTCAATCAAAAAAATGTTTTAAATCCAAACAGTCAAATTTGCACATTTCTCCCCCTTTTTGTCATCATTAAAAAGGTAGAGATGAAAAAAAATGAAATTAAGATGGCTTGGGAACACGGACAAGTTGGAAATCTCCCATTGACTGAACAATGCCTTCCAGCCTTTTTAAGTCCTCCTTTAGTTGCGCTACTTCTTCACCCTTAGCATTTGTCTGAACTTGAAGAGCAAGGGCTTGGAGTTGATCATTCAAAGAAACTGAGGAAGCTTGTCCTGCATTCTGCATATTCTGAAGATCGCATCCCAGAGCATAGATTTGACCTTTCATCTCTAAAAGAACATCAAAAATTCTGCGAAAGTCTGCTGAATTATTAGTCTAAGTACTTGCTTCTGCACAATCAGACGGTGTATAAGCAGATGATGGCAAATCAGCATTGTCACGTAGATTGGGCGATGAAACATCGTGTCCCTCCTCAGGAAATTGTGAGGCATAGATGTCCTCTGGATCTGCTGGAGAGCGACTTACTCCTTCACTGGTGGTAGGGATTGAGGATGTTCCTCTTTTCTCAGGATCTCCCCCCTGTTTCCATGCCTTTAGGTGGAGAAGAGTGTTCTGCATGTTCTTTTTCTACTCTCTCTTCTTCTTCTTCTTCTTCTTCAATTCTTTCCTCCTCTGCATCTCTCTCCTTTGTTTCTTTCTCGAAATCTTCACTTTCTCCAGTCCTCTGTTCTGTTTCAGCCGTACCTTTTTCCTGTCTCTCCATTGATTCTAGTGTAGAACGACTCAGGTTCTTCAAAACCATTGCATAAATGGTAATGTCATCCTCATCCTCTTCATCATCAACGATGAGAGCTCTTCTTTTCTTGGATGGAGCAACCATGGGCTCCTTCCCTTTCCTTTTTGTAGCCGAAGATATTTGATGAGATTTGACAGGAGTTTTCTCCTTGAACTTCTCCAACTCCTTGTTGAGTTCCTTCAGACGCATTTTAGAGACCATTTTCAGTCCCACCACCATTTGATCACACGCTCGACCACAAAGAATTCGGGGAGGCTGAATATTCAAGTGTCTGAATAACTTGGTCATAAGAGCTGGATAAGGAAGTTGTCCCTTGTCCTTCACCATTGCCCTGTACATGTGGAACATAATAGAGTGTGGAAGAGAGAATTTTTTTTCCAGCATCGATGGCATACATCAACTTTGCCTACGAGTTTGAAACATCAATCTTTGAAGTAGATTTTGGTCTGAGACAGTTAATCACAATCTTATGAAGCAGAATGTTGGTTGCATTCATCCTTGAATAGGAAATATTTTCTTCCGTTCTTCGATCCTTAACAAGTTCCAACATTGCACGAGCAATAGACACACTGATAGGTTGATATCTCCCTCTTTCAACTCCAATCACATCAGCCAATGTATTCATGTCAACCACATGGTCCTGATCTCGAACACTAAAAGAGAATCAATTCGCATCCAAGAAACTAAGATTCGAATAGAAATAAGCAGTAAGTTCAGCATAGGCTTCTGTAGATTCAGAACAAAACTATTCGAGTTGAAGAAGACTGAATTTCTCCCGTAGATTGACATTCACAGAGTCAAGAAAATCAAAATCCACACTTCTAGGATTTATCACCCCACGCTTCAGCAACTTAAAGTACAGTTACTTGTGGTCATCTGATCTAAACAAGTCTATCCTTTTGCTACGGATTTTTGCCGCAACACCCATTCTCGGTTTAGACTGACTGTACATCCTATCATCATCATTCCCATCTGGCTGACTCAGTCCTCCAACACATGGATCAATTGGGATATTTGCGAATGCCTCTTCCGCTGATCTAGTAGGGGCAAATCCCAAACGTTCCATCGTACGTAGAAAATAAGTTTCATTTCGATACCCTTTTTCTTTCAAAAATTCGTCAATGTAGTTCAAAGGAGTACCACCCCTCTTCAAAGCACGGTAAAGCTTATAAGTAAAGCCAGGCTTAAGAGTTCTTACGGGTTCGCGTCTTCGACGATTTCTTCCTCTTCTTGATGTGCAACATTCTGAGGTCTAGATGGAGGAGATGGACTCTGCTGAGAATGTTGTGGGCTCTGTTGCTGATTAGGAGATTCCTCTTCCTCGATGAGATCAAAGTGCGTAGGCCCCTCACGCATCTGCTGTGGTCCCCTATTCGCGATCCTCAAAGACCTTTGAGAAGACATTTTTCACAGTATTTGGAGGGATTCCAAGCTTGTTTTCCCAAGAAAGATGACAACTTTTCGAAGATTAAACAAGAAAAGAAGACATAAATGGAAGATATGTGCTCTCTTAGGGTTTTTGAGAGTAAAATGAAGAAGAACCGACAGTATATAAGACAGTCGAAGAGATGCATACGAAACGTTGTAAAAAGGAAATATAAAGATACCTTTTAAAAAAATATCTGCCTTTTCAAAAATTAGATAACTGTCATTTTAAAAATTTCTTTTACGAAAAGGAAAGATTACAATAATCACGGAAATTAAAAATAGCAACAATCAATTACGGATAGATGATCGTACCTTTTCGAGATTTGATCTAAAAGAAAATAAAATATCTTACAAAGTAAAAAATCTTGATCATATGAGTCTAAGATTCTTTAGACTTTCAGTCCTAGGTCTGAACTTTCTCAGAATTTAAGATATTGAGTCTGGAACGAATAGCTTCAAATTGATTTTTCTCCAAAGGCTTTGTAAATATATTCGCCAGTTGATTCTTTGAGTCAATAAACTAAATCAAAATTTCTCCATTTTGAGCATGATCTCTAATGAAGTGATGTCGAATCTCTATATATTTTGCTCTTGAGTGAAGAATCGGATTCTTGGTGAGATTGATTGCGCTGGTGTTGTCACATTTGATTTCAATGCATGAATCTTCAATTCCAAAGTCTCTTAACTGTTGTTTTATCCACAAAATTTGTGAACAACAACTTCCAAGAACTACATATTCTGCTTCTGCTGTAGAAAGAGCTACTGTACTTTGCTTCCTTGAAAACCAAGACATAGTCCTACTTCCAAGTAGTTGACAGGTGCTCGAGGTGCTCTTTCTATCAACTCTGCATCTGGCTAGGTCTGCGTCTGAGTATCCAAGAAGAGTAAAGTCTCCTTCTTTAGGATACCAAAAACCCAAAGTTGAAGATGAGGCAATGTATTTGATAATACGTTTTGCAGCACTTAAATGAGATTCTCTCAGGTCTGATTGAAACTTGACACAAATGCAAACACTAAACAAAATATTAGGTCTAGAAGCAGTAAGGTAAAGAAGTGAACCAATTATGCTCCTGCATAGTTTCTAGTCGACTTTCTTTCCTCCTTCATCTTTGTCCAACTTCAAGGAATTTGACATTGGTACATCAGTCTTTTTGCAATTTTCCAGTCCAAACTTTTTGACAAGATCTTTAACATACTTTTCTTGATAAATAAAGGTTCATTCCTTTAGTTGTTTTACTTGGAGCCCGAGAAAGAAGGTTAGTTCACCCATCATGCTCATTTCAAATTCATCCCGCATAGACTTAGAGAATTTCTTGCACAGACTTTCATTAGAAGATCCAAAAATAATATCAACATAAATTTGAACAAGTAGAAAACTTTTGCTTTCTCTTTTGATAAACAATGTAGTATCTACATTACCTTTGACAAAGCCATTTTGGATTAAAAACTTACTTAGTCTATCATACCAAGCTCGAGGTGCTTGCTTTAGACCATATAGAGCTTTTTTCAGTCTGAAAATAGAGTCTGGTTTCCTTGGGTCTTCAAAACCGGGTGGTTGTTCCACATAGACTTCCTCTTGGATAAATCCATTTAGGAAAGCACTTTTGACGTCCATTTGGAATAACCTGAAATTTTTATGACAAGCAAAAGCAAGTAATAATCTAATTGCTTCTAACCTTACTACTAGTGCATAAGTCTAATCGTAGTCTATCCCTTCTTCTTGCGTATATCCCTTGGCCACGAGTCTTGCTTTGTTTCTTACAACCTTTCCTTTCTCGTTCATCTTGTTTCTGAAAACCCATTTAGCTCCAATGATGGATTTACCTTTCGGTTTAGGAGTCAATTCCCAAACATCATTGATACTGAATTGCCTAAGTTCTTCTTGCATGGCTTCAATCCAGCTTTCATCAGTTAGAGCTTATTCTATACTTTTGGGTTCTATTTCAGAAATAAGAGTCACAGCACTAGACTCTTCGCGCATTTTGGATCTTGTGTGAATTCTTTCATTAATATCGCCGATAATGAGATCTATGGGATGACGGGACTTATGCTTCCAGTTGCTGGTTGATTTGTCAAACTGTTGATCTTTTTCTTCATTTGAATCTTCGACAATTCTTTTTTGCTGGTCTTCCAAGTCCGAGCGTTTTCGGAGATTTAGACTTTGTAGAGTCTAAAGCGAGTTCGTTTCTTCAAGTTGAGTCGAATCGATTCATTTTGCATAGAGTCTTGAAATTTGACATTCATTGATTCCTCCACAGATTGAGTCTTTTTGTTGTATACTCTGTACGCTTTGCTTGTGGTCGAATATCCAAAGAAGATCCCTTCATCTGATTTTTCTTCAAACTTCCCAACTCGATCATTTGCATTTTTCAAAATAAAACATTTACATCCAAACACGTGAAAATATGAAATAATGGGCTTCTTACCTTTGAATAACTCGTAGGGAGTTTTTTCCAGTATAGGCCTTAGAAAAACTCTATTAATGATATAACATGTTGTAGAAACTGCTTCAGCCCAAAAACGTAAAGATATGTTTCTTTCAATTAAAAGAGTTCTAGCCATCTCTTGAAGCAATCTATTTTTTCTTTCCACGACTCCATTTTGCTTTGGAGTGTATGGAGAAGAGAACACATGCTGAAAACCAGATTCATCACAAAATCTTGTAAAGTCTTGATTTTCAAATTCGCCTCCATGGTCAGTTCGTATACTTGAAATAACATACCCTTTTTTTCATTTTGAACCTTTTTAGCAAGCTTTTTGAAGTAAGAAAATGTTTTAGACTTACTTACCAGGAAATATACCCAAGTGAATCGTGAGTAGTCATCCACAATTACTAGGAAATATTTCTTACCTCCAATGCTTTGAGTTCTGGTTGGTCCAAAGAGATCCATATGCAGAAGCTGTGGTACACGATTAGTGGCAACTTGATTTATTGGTTTGAATGAGTTTCTTACCTGTTTTGCCAACATGCATGGTGTACATAGATCAGTCTTTTGAAATGACAGATTGGGTAGACCACGAACAAGCTTCTTTGCTGAAATTTTAACTATTTGCTTCATGTTGATGTGCCGAAGTTTTCTGTGCCATAAATTTGCTTCTTCTTGAATTGAGATTAGACATTGGGCTTCATCTGGTTTGATGTCCAAGAGGTAGATATTTCCATGTCTTCGACCCGTGAAAGACTGAGAGGAATCTTTTCTGGTTCCTGAACATATTCCCTCTTGAAAGTTGATTTTGAAGCCGGTGTCGCACAGCTGACTGATACTAAACAAATTGTAGTTGAGTCCTTCCACTAAAGAAACATTACTGATTGTGAGACTTCCAATCTTTACAGTTCCGAATCTCACAATTCTTCATTTGTTGTTTCCTCCAAATGAAACTTTTCCACCATTAACTTGAACAAGTTTTATGAAGCAATTTGAATTTCTTGTCATATGCCTTGAGCATCCACTATCCAGGTACCATTTAATCTTTCTCTTAATAGTGATCTGCATTTAGAAAAGAGACTCAAGCTTTCTTTGGTACCCATATTTTCTTGGGTCCATTGGTGTTAGTATGATATACTGTCTTTGCCCATACCTTCTTAACAGATTTCCAAACCATAGAACAATTATTTTCAAAATGATTTGAACTATTGCACTTAGAACATTTAAGAGCACTGCGACCTACTGGTTTTACAAACACTTTTTTGAAATGATTTTTGTAAGCATTTCTCATAGGTCTTTGCTTAATTCTTTCTTTTACTTTAGGAAAATCAATTAGAGGAATGGTTTCAGCAGTCATTCCTAAACCTGATTTATTGAAGTAAGGTCTTTATGCTGAAAGAATTTTCTCAAGTTTCTTAGATCCTATAGAAAATCTTTTAGAAATATTTGAGATGTCATTTTTCAAGAATGCATTTTCTTTTGAAAGATTGTCTTCATTTTCTTTCAAGGTAGAAACACTTTTTTCTAAACTTTTGACATTTTCTTTCAAAACATTTTCCTATTGTTTTAGTGCAGAGTTTTCTCTTTTGAGTTCGGAAATTCTTTTAAGAGAAGTCTTGAGACTAAGACACAGTTCATCAATGTATCTAGAGACTTTAGTAGGAATTTTCAAGTTACTTACTTCGATTTCACTGTCTGAATCTGAGTCTGTTTCGGAGTCTGAGTCTGATTGTGCCATGAGACAAATGTTGGCATAATTATCATCACTTTCTTCACATTCGTATCACCCAAGTTTCTGCTTTGAGTGCCTTTTGATACTTCTCGCCTTTTCCTTTCTTTTCCTCGAAGGGGACAGTTGGATCTGATGTGTCATTTTTTCTCACATTCAAAATAGACTATATCTTTATTGGATTCATCATCCTCAACAGACTTACTCTATTACTTTTGAAAGCTCTGTTTCTTTGGATTGAATCTTCTTCCATTTATGTTTAACTTTCTGAATCTTCTTATTATGAGAGCAAGCTCTTCATCATCCATATCGTCTTCAGAATCTATGACATCAGAATTATCATTAGATTTTAATGCAATGGATTTCTTACCTTTAGGATCTTCATCTTTGTTGATTCGCTCCACTTCATAAGATTGAAGAGTCCCAACCAACTCATCAACAGAGAGTGGCATAATTCTTTGTGCCTCTCTTATTGAGGTCTTTATATAATTCCAATCCTTGGAGAGTCCACGCAGTAGCTTGTTTACTTTCATGGGATCAGAAATTGGTTGACCTTGATTTTCAAGAACATTCACTATCTCTGTAAAATGACTAAACATATCAGTGATAGATTCTCCTGTTTTCATTTTGAATGCTTCGTATTGTCCGAGCATAATATTGATTCTGGTTTCTTTCACTCGGTCAATTCCTTCATACGTGATGTGTAATCTATCCCAGACTTGTTCGTGGTCAGATTCTCCTGTTTTTTCAAGATGAGTGTGAATCGATTGATTTTGCATAAAGTCTTGAAATTTAACATTCATCGATTCCTCCACAGATTGAGTCTTTTTGTTGTAAACTCGTAACCTTTGCTTGTGATAGAATATCCAAGGAAATACCTTCATCTGATTTTTCTTCAAACTTACCAACTTGATCATTTGCATTTTTCAATATAAACATTTACATCCAAACACATGGAAATACGAAACAATTGGCTTCTTTCCTTTGAATAACCCATAGGGAGTTTTCTCCAGAATAGGCCTTAGAAAGACTCTATTAATAATATAGCACACTGTAGAAACGGCTTCAGCCCAAAAACGAGAAGAGGTGTTACTTTCAATTAAAAGGGTTCTAGCCATTTCCTGAAGCGACCTATTCTTTCTTTCCACGACTCCATTTTGCTCTGGAATATATGGTGAAGAGAACACATGCTGAAAACCAGATTCATCACAAAATTTTGTAAAGTCTTGATTTTCAAATTCGCGTCCATGGTCTGTCCGTATACTTGAAATAACATATCCTTTCTCATTTTGGACCCTTTTAGCAAACTTTATAAAATAGGAAAATGTTTCAGATTTACTTGCTAGGAAATATACCCAAGTGAATCGAGAGTAGTCATCCACAATTACTAGGTAGTATTTCTTACCTCTAATGCTCTGAGTTCTAGTTTGTCCAAAGAGATCCATATGCAGGAGCTGCAGTACATGATTAGTGGATACTTGATTTATTGGTTTGAATGAGTTTCTTACCTGTTTTCTCAACACACATGGTGTGCATAGATCACACTTTTGATATGTCAGTTTGGGTAGTCCACGAACAAGCTTCTTTGCTGAGATTTTGGCTATTTGCTTCATGTTGATGTGCCCAAGTTTTCTGTGCCATAAGTTTGCTTCCTCTTGAATTGGGATTAGACATTGGGTTTCATCTGGTTTTATATCCAAGAGGTAGATATTCCCATGTCTTCGCCCCGTGAAAGACTGAGAGGAGTCTTTACTAGTTTATGAACATATTCCTTCTTGAAAGTTGATTTTGAAACCAGTGTCGCACAGCTGACTGATGCTCAGCAAGTTGTAGTTGAGTCATTCTACTAAGGAAACATTACTGATCGTGAGACTTCCAATCTTTACAGTTCCGTATCCCACAATTCTTCATTCGTTATTTCCTCCAAAAGAAACTTTTCCACCATTAACTTGTACAAGCTTTATGAAGCAATTTGAATCTCCTGCCATATGTCTTGAGCATCCACTATCCAAGTACCATTTATCCTTTTTCTTTTTTTTTATAGTGACCTGCATTTAGAAAAGAGACTCAAGCTTTCTTTAGTACCCATATTTTCTTGGGTCCATTGGTATTAGTGTAATATACAGTCTTTGCCCATACCTTCTTAACAGGTTTCCAAATCATAGGATATTCTTTCTCAAAATGATCTCGAGCTATTGCACTTAAAACAATTAAGAGCACTACGACCCTACATCGGTTTTACAAAAACTTTTTGGAAATGATTTTTGTAAGAATCTCTTGTAGGTTTTTGATTAATTATTTCATTTACATTAGGAAAATCAATTACATGAATGGTTTCAACAGTCATTCCTAAACCTGATTTGTTGAAGTAAGGTTTTTGTGCTGAAAGAATTTTTTTCAAGTTTCTCAGATCCTATAGAAAATCTTTTAGAAATACTTGAGATATCATTTTTCAAGAATGCATTTTCTTTTGAAAGATTGTCTGCATTTTCTTTCAAAGTAGTAACACTTTTGTCTAAACTTTTGACATTTTCTTTCCGAACATTTTCATGTTGTTTCAATGCAGAATTTTCTCTTTTAAGTTCGGAAATCCTTTTGAGAGAAGTTTTGAGACTAAGACACAATTCATCAATGTATCTAGAGACTTTAGTAGGGATTTTCAAATTACTTACCTCGATTTCACTGTCTGAATCTGAGTTTGTCTCGAAGTCTGAATCTGAGTTTGATTGTGCCATGAGACAAATATTGGCATAATCATCATCACTTTCCTCACATTCTGTATCACTCCAAGTTTCTGCTTTAAGTGCCTTTCAATATTTCTCAACTTTTCCTTTCTTTTTTTCTCAAAAGGGGACAGTTGGATCCGATGTGTTTCTTTTTCTTGCATTCAAAGCAGACTACATCTTTATTGGATTCATCATCCTCAACTTACTTAGTCTGTTGCTTTTGAAAACTTTGCTTCTTTGGATTGAATTTTCTCCCATTTCCGTTTAGTTTTCTGAATCTTCTTATTATGAGAGCAAGCTCTTCATCATCCATATCGTTTTCAAAATCTCTAACATCAAAATCATCATTAGATTTTAATGCAATGGATTTCTTACCTTTAGGATTTTCATCTTCGTTGGTTTGCTCCACTTCATAAGACTGAAGAGTCCCAACCAATTCTTCAACAGAGAGTGGCATGATTCTTTGTGTCTCCCTTATTGAGATCTTTATATGATTCCAATCCTTAGACAGTCCAGCAGTAGCTTGTTTACCTTCATGGGTCCAGAAATTGGTTGACCTTGATATTTAAGACCATTCACGATTTCTGTAAAACAACTAAACATGTTAGTGATAGATTCTCCTGATTTCATTTTGAATTCTTCGTATTAACCGAGCAGAATGTTGATTCTAGTTTCTTTCACTCAATCAGTTCCTTCATAGGTGATGTGTAATCTATCCCAAACTTCTTTAGCTGTTTCGCAAGAAGATATTCTGTTATATTCAGTAAGAGATAATGCACAATATAAAGAATAAATTGCTTTTGCATCAAGAGCTTGTCTCTTGGTTATCTCTTCTTGAGTCATTTCACTATACTCAACGGCTTCTTTTCCTCTTTCTGAGACTGGTGTAGCTTTAGGAATGATTCATTTGTCTACCACATCCCATTCCAGAGGATCTTTTGATATTAGGAATGCCTTCATCTTATTTTCCATATGTTGTATTTCTTTCCATCAAAATAAGGCGGTCTGGTATTGTTTTGCCCTTTAATCAGTCCTAGGGCCAACATACTAGCCATGGATCTTTAACTCTGAAGTAAAACACTTCAACTTAAGTAAGTACACAGGCTCTGATTCCAATTGTGAAAGCTAGTACGAGCACCTAGAGGGGCTGAATAGGTGTAAAAATAAATTTCCGAGATAAGTATGCAACACTAATCAACAATAGATGATGAAAAGGAAGTTAGGCTCTTGCAGACAAAATAAATTACGATTAAAGTAAAAGAGCGTAGAGAAGAGAATAAGAATACAGAGTTTATAGTGGTTTGGTTTAATCCAAGCCTACGTCTACTCTTCTGCACTAACAGCCCACTGGCTGGATTTCACTATGAATAAAAAAAGTTATTACAGTAAAGCTCTTCCTTGATTCCATAGTGTAGAGACTCTGCTACACTTCCTCAAGGTCTCACAAAGATATAGACTCTCTTTTGAGTACAAAATTTCACTCAACAATTTAATTGACTAAGAACAAGGAGCTTCAGACTTTGGAATTCTTCTATCGCGTACACACTCAAACAATTGGAACGTCTTCCTTATATACTCCTTCATGCCATCACACATGTTGGCACTTACCAAAGGAATTATTCCAATCTACCCATTGGACAGAATCAACTAGGAGGATTTAGAGCTATTTAAGAAATATGACAATAACCCACCAATCCTGCTCGCTCATACAATCAGGATCTAGGTTTCCATAAGTAGAACCTTCCAAGTATACTTCGCCAATCAACGGATCCAAAATCCCTAAATCAATCTTAATTTGAATAATGGATTCCGACATGCTGTAGTCAGCCAAGAGATCTTCTCCAGTCTATAGAATCAAATCCTTAACGAAACATTCAGTTCTGGATAAGCCTTTTTCGATGGTCTAGAAACTGTCAATGAGGATAAACTTTGGGTCTTGAGTCTGGCAGTCCGGAAACGTTTTGTTAACTTCAAAACACTCAAGGAAGTTTTCTCCAACGCTTTTGCTTTACTATAGGAAATGCATTGTGAAAGTAGAATGGGATATTAATTCTAATGAATTTAATAAATGGTTAATACCCTAAAAAAACCTCAAACTAGTACGCTTGTGACAAATTTACCCCAAACTATTTTTTTAACCACTAAAAACCCCAAATTGGTATACATTTGACAAATTTACCCCAAACTGGTACACTTGTGACAAATTTACCCTTTGTTAGTTTTCGTTGAATTTTATTATCAAATTATTAAGTTAAATGACACGTGACAGTTGATCGGTATACCAATTTAGGATTTTATGCTCCGTTTGTCACAATTTACAATTTTTGTGATTTTTTTTGTGGTATTAATCCAATTTAGCATAAGGTATATTTATTACAAATTTATCATTTTTAGTTTTTTCGTAGTCGAATAAATTAGTTTTGGATAAATTTGTCATAAATGTACCAGTTTAGGGTTTTTTTATAGTCAGTCGGGGTAAATTTGTCACGAGTATACCAGTTTGGGGTTTTTCATGGTCAAAAAAATAGTTTTTGAGTAAATTTGTCATAAGTGTACCAGTTTGGGATTTTTCAGGGTATTAATCTTTTAATAAAATAAATAGATGCACATTATAATTCATTTACAAAAATGTATTCTAAAATCACAATTAATAAATTGATAGTCATGATAATAATTGAATATATCACCAATTAAGTTGTTAAAAACCATTGTTTTAATATAGAATGATTGTTATTGTCATCATTTTAGATTGATGAACGATAAGCATAGTTGCAAAATATTTTTAATTGTAGGGCCAATATTGCGAAAAATTTCATACTAGTACACCTGCAACAAATTTATCTCAAATTAATTTTTTTATCACTAAAATCCTTAAATTAGTACAATTTGTGACAAATTTATTCTCTATTAATTTATGTTAAATTGGATTAATTCTAAGAAAAAATATAAACTGGTAGATCTATGACAAACGGAGGGTATCCATCAACTGTCACGTATTATTTAACTCAATAACGTGATGATAAAATTTAATGTAAATTAAAGTGTACCGGTTTGAAATTTTTTATGGACAAAGATCTAGTCGGGGTAAATTTGTTATGAATGTATCAATTTGGAATTTTTCATGATATTAACCCTTAATTGTATAACCTACTTTAGATTTAATTATCATACTCTAACCCCTCTCCCTCGCACGCCTTAAAAACACTCATGTAGTTTAGTTTTGTGGAAGATAGAGGTAGATTCTCATTGGAGGATGGGGCCAAATGATAACATTGGGCGGAGGTCAAGGTCCAAGGGAAGGCAATGACCCCCCACGTGGTGCTTACTGCTCTCCGTCAATCAACATGAATTTGGAAGATGTGCTCTTCCATTTTCTGCACTGAAATAAAACGCGCAAAGGAAATGAACTTTAAAGCAAAGCGGAGGCATAGAACATCTGCATTTGCAAGAGCCTCCAAAAGCTACTATGACAAAAAGCAGCATGAATTTGGAAAAAACGCTCATCTGGATTTTTCACAAAATAATTTGTCTTGACAGTGGTCGGTGGCCAAAAAGTCCATCACCCCGCACAACAAGTGCGGAATAAATTAAAATTTTGTTATAGATAATTGTATTACTCAGCTCATTACTTTCAAATTGATCATTGGAATCAATAGAAATGCATATATCTTGACTAAAAAAGCCAACATTAGCCCTTAGAATTTAGAAAATTAGAAGTCATATCACCTCAATACATAGATTAACAGTAAAATATTCTTATTGGGAAAATGATTTTATGTGTTCTCATTAATTGGACAGTAAGAGAAATTCTTTCCTTTTTCTTTTCCTGAAACGCAGATTTGAAAAAAAAAAAACATAAAAACATAAAAACATAAAAAAGTTCATTGCATGGAAAATTTGCACATACTTCAAACAGTGAATGAAAAATTTACAGCTCTAGCAATTGAATATCATGACTTATTTGATTAATTGAACAAAATGTACTTAGTACTCTTCTTTATATTAATGGGAAAAATACATTATAAAGTAAAAGTAAAGATAATTCCCACAAAAACGACATTTATTATTAAAATAGAAATTTCAAAAAAGAAATTGTGATCAGATACTTCTTTATTATGTATATATCATTTCCCTTGAAAAATAAAAGATGATTTTTATGGCATAGGCCTTTTCCCTAAAAAAGAAAGCCTCCCGCTTTCAATAGTGGTGCAAATGTCTCGTAAAAAGTCCAAATTTTCATGCAAAATACAAAACTATCCGCTGTTCGACATGCCCTTAGACCCATCAAAACCTATAAGTTGTCTAATTTAGCAAATAAGATAACCAAAAGTTGAAGAAAATAAATAAGAACATGACCATCCCGTAATTAAATTTTATTGTTATTTTCTTTACTAAGTTTCATAAGTTAATAAAAAGCAAACTTTTGTGCTTGATCAAAAAAAGAAAGCATAATTTATTAAATCTTATAGTTAAGCTTATAAAATCAAATGTGACATTATCAATCTAAATTAGATATACTAAATCTATCCTTTTTTTTTTATAAATGTAAAGTGGGTGCTAAAACCCTTTCAATGGATGGCTGACATGCGGCACTCTCCATGAGTGACATTTATCTTCACTTTTTTTTTTGTCAAAAATTTTTCTTTTATTTTTCCACTTAAATCAAATTACAATTTCTATCTTGTTTGGTTCATAACATAATTCTTTTTTTCAATATTACGAAAATCTCTTATTCTCATAATAATCAACTATACTTCTGAAATTATTATTTCTCATAATCTATTTCACAAGTCTTTTTCCCGTGTATAGCATGGGTGTAGAAACTAGTATAAATGATAACATAATTATAGTGGAAAAATAGCTAGAGCGTTCTTTTCTTTCTTTTTCCCCCTTGCTTTTAGATGCATTATTAAAGTCGCGGCCAAAGAGGACGACAATGTAAACGTTAAACGATCTTCCCATGCGTAGCACGGGCTAACCGAGTTGTCGGTGTATAAATGATAATAAAATCAGCGCACCTTGGTTGACTCCATTCAGCAGCAAAAATAAAACCACCACCAGATAATGCCTGAAAGGCAATGACTAAGCACGCGTAGAGGAAGACTCCTAAAAGTAAAAAGGAAAGGCCCTCTCGGAGCTGAGAATGGAAGAACCGGATAAAAGTCTAGAGCTAGAAGGGAACGACTCATCACTTTTCTAAGTCAAGGTCAATTGACCAGTCTATTTTATTACATCAATTATACGAGTTCACGAGTTCACCGTAATTACTTTTCAATAAAGAAGGGATAGTGGGTTAGTGGTTAATGATAGATTAAAAATATAAACTAAAACCTGACGATCCCGATTTATTAATCACAGATAAATTTGTAAAAATTCGGGATCGATTTGCGAAAGCATAAAGATTAACATACCTCTAGCCATTGATGAAAATTTGCAAAGGTGGGAAACCTCAAAATCTTGGACGGATCCACAGCACGATCGATCTGCAATATGGGGAACACCAGATCTGTACATCTTGTTCTACTAGCCAATACCCCTCAAATATGATGGTGTGTTTTCTGTAATGATAGGGTTTGAACTAGACGATCTGACGTTTTTATTCCGTTTATTACGTTACCGATATCTTCCATCAAGACCGTTATGGTAACATATTAACGGACAAATATCACGTAATACATGGGAGTAATAAATTGGGCAATAAATCAGAATTTATTGGGAATACAATATTGGGATCATATTTAGAATAATAAAAATATATTACATATTATAACATTCTCCCGCTTAATCCCAATATTCCATCAAATGAATTATTAACCCAAACCCACATAAACTTCATACTAAAATAAAAACATGAATTACGGCGATGAGTCATCTTAGAGCGAGTATTATCTTCCGTGTATTACAATACGTTTCATCAACTCATATGTGATTAAATAACTTAATGAATAAACCTTATGTTTACTCCAGGTCAAGCGTAATTGTTTTTCTCAAAATAACTAAATGTATACAACTATATTAAGAAAAACATTATAAATGAATAAAAATTTCACAAATTTTTCCATATAAAGAAAATTTTACATGATTGGACCAATGCCTATTCTAAATACATGATCCTTATAACTCATTGGTGGCATGCCTTTAGTTAAAGACCAGCTATCATCAATCCAGTGCTTATGTGTTCTATGACCACTTTCTTCTCTTTAACACGTTCTCTAATGGCTAAATACTTGATGTTGATGAGCTTGCTTCGACTACCACTTTTGCGGTTCTTAACCATAAAAACTGCAGCTGAATTGTTGCAAAATATTCTTAATGGCCTAGCAATGGAATCCATAACTCTAAGCCCTGATATAAAACTTTCCAACCACACACCATGTGAGGTGGTCTCAAAACAAGAAACAAACTCTGTCTCCATAGTGGAAGTAGCAACCAAGGTTTGATTTGCACTCATCCAGGATACAGCTCCGCCAACAAACATAAAAATATATCTCGATGTTGATTTGCACTCATCCAGGATACAGCTCCGCCAACAAACATAAAAATATATCTCGATGTTGATTTGCGGGAATCAATGCAGCCAGCAAAGTCTGAGTCTGAGTAACCAACTACCTCCAAGCTGTCCGTCCATCTATACATAAGCATATGTCCATTTGTTCCTTGAATGTACCTCATCACCTTTTTTGCAGCTCTCCAATGTTCCATACTTGGATTACTTTGGTATCTTTCCCACATTCCTACAGCAAAGGTTATGTCAGGTTGAGTGCAAACCTAAGCATACATCAAGCTTTCAACAGCAGAAGTATATGTGATGTTCTTCATTTGTTCCTTTTCAAAATCATTCTTCGGGCATTGGTTTAAATTAAACCCATCACCCTTCACAATGGGTGTTATAATTGGTGAACAATCTTTCATTTGAAACCTCTCTAAGATCTTATTGATATAGGTTTCTTGAGATAGTCCTAATATACCTCGAGGTCTATCTCTATGGATCTTAATGCCAATGACATAAGACGCTTCACCCATATCCTTCATATCAAAACTCTTAGAAAGAAATTGTTTCACTTCATATAACAACCCATTGTCATTGGTTGCAAGTAAAATGTCATCTACATATAGGACAAGGAAACAAATTTTGCTTCCACTAACCTTCTGGTATATACATTGATCCATGACATTCTCTTTAAAACCGAATAAAGAGATGACATCATGGAATATTAAGTACCATTGGTGGGATGCTTGTTTCAAGCCATATAGAGACCTTTTAAGCTTACATACTAAATTCTCACCAGCACTAGAGAAGAATCCTTATGGTTGTTTCATGTAAACCACTTCTTCCAATTTTTCATTGAGGAATGCCGTTTTCACATCCATTTGATGTAACTATATATCAAAATGAGCAACCAATGCCAAAATAATACGAAGAAAATCTTTCTTGGATACAGGAGAAAACGTCTCCGTGTAATCAATTCCCTCTTTTTGAGTAAATCTCTTGGCAACAAGTCTAGTTTTGTATCTTTCTATATTGCCTAATGAATCATTCTTAATTTTGAAGACCCATTTACAACCAATGGCTTTCGCTCAGGCAACTCAACTAAATCCCAGATTTCGTTTAATGCCATAGAATTCATCTCTTCATTCATGGCATTGTACCATAAATTGGATTTATCACAGCTCATGGCTTGTGAAAACGTCTTGGGATCACTTTCAGCTCCAACATTATAGTTAGATTCCTGTAGATACACAATGTAGTCATTAGGAATTGTTAATTTATTTATTCTAGTAGACCTTTTTAATGTTGCATCAACATCCTTTTGAGGAGTTTGTTGTTCAACTAGAAACTCAATAGTATCTAGTAATTGCTGAACAATTAGGTCTACCGGATCAATATCAACATGTTGTGGATCTTCAATGATTTGTTGCTCAATGACTGATTGAACTAAATGGGTGTTGTAAGCAACAACCAATCTAGTACCTGAGGTGGAAGGTTGAGTATCCAAATGATCTTCTTCGGGAACAAAGTCCCTGAATTGATCGCGCTCACTAATCAGGTCATTCTCAAGAAATTTAACATTTCTTGATTCCATAAACCTAATGGTGTGGGATGGATAATAAAATTTATATCATTTGGACTTTTTGGCATATCAAATGAAATATCCACTTATAGTCCTTGGATCTAACTTCTTTTCCTATGGATTGTAGACTCTTACTTCAGATGAGCATCTCTAAACACGTACATGTCACAAACTCGATTTCCAACCTTTGAATAATTCAAAAGGTGTCCTTGGAACAGCCTTAGTTGGAACTCGTTTAATATGTACACAGCCGTTTTAAGAGCCCCAGTCCACAAAAATTTAGAAAGTTTGGAGTTGCTAAGCATACTCCACACCATATCCAATAATATTCGGTTTCTTCTTTCTGTGACACAATTTCGGTCTGGTGAACCAGGCATAGTTTATTAGGCAATGATCTCATGCTCTTCAAGAAACTTCGCAAATGGACCGGGTGCTTGTCCATCTTCAGTGTATCTACCATAGTATTCTCCACCTCTATCTGATCTCACGATCTTAATTTGATTGTCGTATTATTTCTCTACTTCGGTTTTAAATACCTTAAAGGCATTTAGCGCTCCGTACTTATTACGAAGCAAGTAGAGATACATGAATCATGAATAATCGTATATGAAAGAAATGAAGTATCTTTGACCATTTGAGTCCATATCCTGACTACAAATATCTATATGTATGATTTTTAATATTTTTGTACTCCTTTTAGCACATTTCTTTGACTTTTTGGTTTGTTTTCCCTTTATACAGTCGACACAAGTGTCATAATCAGTAAAATCTAGAGTATTAAGTACTCTATCATTTACTAGTTGCTTAATTCTATCAATAGAAATATGTCCCAATCTCCAATGCCACAACATAGAGGAATCCTCATTCACAACACATTGTTTTATACTAGCATTATCATGAACGTGCATCGCATTATTGATGGCATTGTCTTGTAAATGAATTCGAAAGAGACCATCAGACAAAATTCCACTCCCAACAATTTCAGATTTATATAATAAATTGAATGTTGAATCTGAAAATTCAAAGGAGTATCCCAAAGGTACAAGTCTTGAAACTAAAATTAAATTCCTAGAAAAACTAGGAATATAAAATGTCATTTCTAAAATTAAAACAAAACCACTACTGAGAACTAATTTACATGTCACAATAGCTTCCACACGCAAGCGCATGTTGTTTCCCGAATAGATGCCTTGTTCACTTCCCACTGGTTTCCGCTGGTTCTGAAAACCCTAAACGGAATTCGAAATGTGGATTGTACAACCAAAATCAATCCACCAAGTGTTGTGACTCACATCAACCATATTAGTTTCATAACAAACACATGCGAGTTGGTTACTGTTTTTTTTAGCTAGACCTTAAATTTGGCGTAATCCTTCTTCATGTGCCCCTTCTTTTTATAGAAGAAGCACTTGGAATCCTTCTTAATGCCAACTTGGAGAGGTAGAGGCATCTTACTTTTTCCCTTCTGCTTGCCTTGCCCTTTATACTTATCCCGTGTTGCCATATGAGCACTTTCTCTTTTCTCCATTAGTAGCCTCTCTTCCTCTTGAACACACATGTTCATGAGTTCATTGATTGACCATTTAGTGTTATGTATATTGCAAGAGATCTTGAAAGGGGCATACTCTTGTGGGAGAATATTTAGGATATAGTATACAAGAAATGATTCTAATATCCCAACCTCAATATTCTTCAACTGAGCTGCAATGTCCATCATCTTCATAATGTGCTCACGCACACCTCTTACACTAGTAAGCTTCAATGATGAGAACTTCATAATTAGGGTCATGGCATGCACCTTCTTTAAGGACTCAAATTGTGCATCAATAGCCTCTGGCAATTCCTTGACATTGTTATACTGAATGACTGAACCATGAATGCTAGCAGAGAATTTTGTCTTTATGCACATCACACTGAGATGGTTGGATCGTTCTCATTGAGCATAACGAGTATGTTCAGCATGAGTACTATTCTTAGTAGGTTCAGGTGGTTCATCTGACCTTAGAGCATAATCAAGATCCATGCACCCCAATTGAAGAAGAACTAATCGTAGGTGGTAAGCTTGCATCATAATCAAATAAAAATTATGTATCAATATATTTGAGGCAAATAAACTTAAATCATATTTTACCAATGTAAAACACGTTATACAATATGAATCATATAACATCAAAAACTACATGTGGGCTAAGTTTCTAATTTAAATTGATTCATAATTACTTCTTGATGAAACTATCAAATTATATTCCCTTTCTTAATCCCTGTGGGTAAATTAAGAAAGATAAAATAATATTTCATCATAATTAATCACATTAATATATTGAAAATTCCTGTGAGATAAAATTCATAATATTAATGTGAATAATTACAATTATTGTCTTTGACTACATGTGATCCAAAGTCTCTTAATGTATATAATTTAATATAATCAAAGATGTTGTGGCTAATTCTTAATTAATTGAATATATACGGATCACTAGACATTTAATTTTATGAAAAGATATTCATAAAATTGCACGTAAGGTTAAAACAGTAAAATCACGTGCAAAAGGGGTAAAACTGGAATTTTGCACGCAATGCCTGAATTGGAATTTTACTTTTGAGGGGTAAAACATGAATTTTATGCCCAAAAGGGCAAAATCGTAAGTTTCCACGCCTTAGGGGGCAAAATCGGAATTTTATGCAAGCAAGGGCAAAATCGCAATTTTCCTAAATGCGGAGGGGCAAAATTGAGAAATCGTTGCACGTGCACTTTTCCCCTTGCATGCGCCTGCTTTAGCCCCTCAAGCACGTGCGTTGCAGCCCCTCGGGCGCATGCGACACACGCGCCCAAGGCCTTCTTTCAGTCTTTCTCTTCCGCCACTTCTTCCGCCGCGACCTGGTCCGTTCCTTGGCCTAGGTCTCCTCCCAAAGCCCATGTTCAACCAAATTGGTTGATGGGTTTCGAAGAGAATGTCGGGACGAACGAATAATTTTAAGATTCGGTAAAAACGACCAATGTATTAACCAGAATTAAGCCTAAAAACGATATGCCCCGTAAAACCCTAACCACCAAAATTTCACCGCTCGATTAACCTCCGACAATCAGTAATATGCAAAAAATTTTAAGGGTATGGTGGTGTGATCATGCAAATCCATTATCGCATGGTGGGTCGCCCGAATTTGGCCAGAATTCTAAACTCCAATCCAAGCCATATAGAAATCCGAATTTACCCACACATAATTCAATGAAAATAAATTCCAAAAATTTCATCAAGGCAGAGATTGTAAACATGCTCTAATGCCAATTGATAGATTAAATATAAATTAAAACTCGATGATCCCGATTTATTAATCATGGATAAATTCGTACAAAATTCGGGATTGATTTGCGGAAACATAAATATCAACATACCTCCAGCCATTGATGAAAATTTGTAAATGTGGGAAACCTCAAAACCCTTGATGGATCCAAACAGCATGATCGATTTGCAATATGGGGAACACTAGATCTGTACATCCTATTCTACTAGCCAATACCCCTCAAACCTGATGGTGTGTTTTCTGTAGTGATAGGGTTTGAATTAGACAACCTAACATTTTTATTCCATTTATTACGTCACCGATATCTTCCATCAAGACCGTTATAGTAACATATTAACGGACAAATATCACGTAATACATGTGAGTAATAAATTGGGTAATAAATTGGAATTTATTGGAAATACAATATTGGGATCAAATTTAGAATAATAAAAATATATTACATATTATAACAGTTAAGGCCACCAGGGAGCATACATCTTTTCTAAGTCAAGGTCAATTATTACATCAATTATATGAATTCACTGTAATTACTTTTCGAACAAGAAGCGATAGTGGGTTCGTTGTTAAAGCCACGACGGAGCATTCCTCGAGGACCACAAGAAGACAACGACTAAAGATTTGTTTTTAGTCAATCAACAGTCAAATTTTTAGTAAAAATTTGAAGGCATCTCTAGATTTCCTCATTTGAACATATGAAATGTATGAAACGACAACACTGGACGGAGAAGGGTGTACAAATTCATCCGGTCTAGATGATTTTGTATATTTAGATGGAGTGGATGCTCCGTCAAAATTTAAAAGAAAAACGATGATCTTATTAAAGCTTGAGGTCTTGATAGATCCAAGTTTTTGTACATGTTGAATATTCACTCTTGCAATTCCATGGCAACGTGGATCTTTCTCAAATGAAACATTTGAAGAAAATAAATGCTAGTCATTGCGAAATTCTAGTAGAAATTCGAGACCCTATAGGTAAGAGTTCTTGAATGAGTCGGTTATCTCCTAGTGTAAATCCACTAAAAGGCTGGACCTTTCACGATTAAGTCATCTAAAGCAGTTGAAGTTTTCTTCTTGCGAAAATCTAGCCAAAATCTGAGGTCATCTGTGGTTCTTGGAAACGTTAGATGTGTCAATGAAGGGCTGGAACTTTCACAATTAGATCCTCCGAAGCTATTTAAGGCATGAGCTGGTGCAAATCTTGTTTGAATGCAAATCTTGCTGGAATTCGAGGCCATGATAATTCCAGACTTTTGGAAGAGTTGGATATCATTTTCCTAGAAAATGTCTTCCCGGAAAACATAGGTCACAGTTTCTATGAAATAAACAGAATCTTAAATGAAGTGCTATTGCCAAGAACAGCTGGGAATTGTTGGAGAATTTGTAATGGAAAAGAGTCCCATGTAAGAAAAATATAAACAAATTAACGAGTTTACACATGAGGGTGCTAGGGTAAATGATATCTAAAGGCATTGGTTCTCACCAAGTGGATCTATGAAGACTCGATGGGCTTTATTATAATCAATGTTGGCTGGAACTTGAAATGTGTTCGTTGAAATTTAACTGCTCTGATTATTATACAATGGTATCTATTTATGCATTAGAAAAAAAAAAAGCGAAACAGAAGAAAATTGAGGGAAATGTTGAGAAAAAAGGTTTTAAAAAGGGAAGAAATGGCAAAAAGTGAGTGGGTGAATTCAAGTGATCTCAATCCAAAAGAAATTATTGAAAAGCAAAAATCCAAGTCTGATTGTCCCTTAATTATCATACTATAACCACTCTCCTTCGCACGCTTTGAAAACGGTCCTTTAGTTTATATTTGTTGAAGAAAGAGGTAGGTTCTTGTTGGAGGATGTGGCCAAATGATGTACTAGATTGAGGTCGAGGTCCAAGGGAAGGCAATGACCCACCACGTGCTTACTGCTCACAGTCAATGAATTACAAAGTTGATTATCAAATACTCCATAGTATGCACGAGAAGATTGGTTTGATTAAGATTCCATCTTCATTAACGGTTCAGAACGATGTGCTCTTCCATTTTCTGCGCTGAAATAAACGCACAAAGTGAATGAGCTTAAGGCAAATAGGAGACATAGAAAATCTGCAGCTGTATGAGAGTCCGAAAGCTACTGTGGCAAAAAGCAATATGAATTTGGAAAACGCTTATCTGGATTTTTCACTAAATTATTTGTCTATACAATAGACAATGGGTCAGTGGCCAAAAAGTTCATCACTCCGCACAACACACATGGAATAAACTAAAATTTTGCTATAGATAATTGTATTACTCTTGAATCTAAGCAAGCCCTTAAAAGGCTCAAGAGAGAAAAAATACAAAGGGAAGAGCATTGGAGGGGTGGGACTCTCCAATGTCACCTCCCTGTATTCCTACTCAATTGAGAAGAAAGAGCTAGTTGGGAGTTAAGGGGTAAGGGTGAAGAAACGCATCCACGCTGGGAGCCGAGTTACCGGACTACACTAGAGGCCCCTAGTGGAAGGTTTACCTTCCTACCAAGTCCACTTGTGCTTCGCACGGTATCTATCAACGGATTTGTTAGCTTGGTACCCCTAGTTGATAGATGCTACACTCATCTAGATTTTTCACAAAATTATTTGTCTTAACAGTGGGTCGAGGGCCAAAAAGTCCATCACCCTACACAACACGCGGAATAAAGTATAATTTTGCTATGGATAATTGTATTACTCTGTTCATCATTGTTGAAATTGATAACTGGATTTTTACTATCAATAGAAATGCATATATCCTGATTAAAAAGCCAAAGTCAGCCCTTAGAATAATTAGTTAGAAAAATCAGAAGTCAAATTTCCTTAATACATAGATGAACGATAAAATATTCTCATTGGGAAGATGATTTCATGCATTCTCATTAATTGGAATGTAAGAGAAATTATTTCCTTTTCCTTTTCCTTTTCCTTTTCCTGAAATGCAGATTTGAAAAAAAATAAATAAACAACAACACAAAAAAGTTCACTGGATGGAAAATTTGCACATACTTCAAACCATGGATGAAAAATTTGCAGCTCTAGCAATTGATCACCATTGCTTGTTGATTAATTGAACAAAATGCACTTGGTACTTTTCTTTATATTAATCGGAAATACACTATAAAGTAAAAGTAAAGATAATACTATCAAAACGACAATTATTATTAAAATATAAATTTTGAAAAAATTATGATCACCCACTTCTTTTATTGTGACTATACCATTTTCCTTAAAAATAAAAGGTCATTTTCTGGCCTAGGCCTCCCCCCCTTTTTAAAACCAAAAAAAGAAAACAAAAACAAAAAAAAGGAAAAAGCCTCCAGCTTTCATTCGTGAGACAAATGTCTCGTAAAAAAAGTCCAAAATTTCACCCAAAAGACAACACCGGCCACCGCTAGACCTGTCGTTAGATACATCAAAAATAGTAAGTTGCCTAATTTTTAACAAATAGTGTGACCATAAAGTTGAAGAAAATAAATAAGAACATGAACGTCCCATAATTAAATTGAGTTATTTTCTTTATTAAAGTTCATAAGTTAATAAAAAGAAAATTTTTTATGTGCTTGATAAAAAAAAAAAAAAAAAGCATAATTTCTTTGAGCTTAGTGCTAGGCTTATAAAACCAAATTGATAAGATATACTAAATCTATCTCAAACGTTACCAACTGTGACATATTTATCTTTTTTTTGTTATATTAAAAATCCCAAACTTATACACATGTGACATATTTATCTTTTTTTTGTTATATTAAAAATCTCAAACTTATACACATGTGACATATTTATCTCAATTTTTTTTTTGACACCAAACACTCAAAACTTGTATTTATGTGATATTTTTACCCCAAAAATTTGGTGCCATGGACTAAAGTTACTGGTTTTTGGTGTCAAAAAAAAAGTTTGGGGTAAAGGTCTCACGCTATATAAGTTTGGAGCAAATGTCTCATAATGGGTATAGTTTAGAGTTTTTGGTGGCTATTATCCTTTGAAAAATGTAAAGTGATGCACTAAAGTATTATTAGTGTATGACTGAGATGTCGTACTCTTCATAAGTGACATTTATTTTCACTTTCTTTTGAAAAAAAAAATTCTTTTGCTTTTCCATTTTAATCAAAGTAAAAAATTTCTCATTTAGTTCAACAGACAAAATTCTTTTTTCGATATTACAAAAATCTCTTATCCTCATACCGATTAAGTACATTTCTAGAATTATTATTTCTCGTAATCTATTTCACAAGTACATTACGTCCTTTTCTCTTTTTTTTCTCCTTGCTTTTGGATACATTATCAATGTCACCGCCAAAGAGGACAGCAATGTAAACGTGAAACGATCCTCTTATGCATAGAACAGGCTAATCAAAATGTTGGTGCACAAATGATAATAAAATTAGCTCAAGTTGGTAGACTCCATTCAGCACCAGATCAAACCGTCGCCGGATAATGCCTAAAAGGCAACGACTAAGGACGCGTATAGGAAGACTCCTAAAGGTGAAAAGGAAAGGCCCTCTTGGAGCTGTGAGTGGAAGAACCGGATAATGGCTAGAGCTGGAAGGGAACGGCTCATCACTGTTCTAAGTCAAGATCAATTAACCAGTCTATTTTGTTACATCAATTATATGAGTTCACTGTAATTACTTTTCAATAGAGAATGGATAGTGGGTTAGTGGCTAAGGCCTAGGTAGCATACATCTTTTCTAAGTCAAGGTCAATTAATTAGTCTATTTTATTGCATCAATTCTATGAGTTCACTGTAATTACTTTCCAATAAATAAATGTTAGTGGGTTAGTTGTTAAAGCCACTAGGGAGCGTGCATCAAGGACCAAAAAGAAGGCAACGACTAAAGATTTGTTTTAAGTCAATTAACAATCAATTTTTTAGTAAAAATCTGAAGGCGTCTCTAGATTTTCCATATAAACATATGAAAAATATGAAACGACAACATTGGATAAAGCATGGGGTACAAATTCGTCTGGTCTTGATAACCTTGTATATTTTGATGGAATGAAAGCTTCACTGAGATTAAAAAAAGAAACAATGTTCTTGTTGAAGTTAAGGTCTTCATAGATCCAAGTTCTTGGATAAGTTGATCATTAACTCTTGCAATTCCTTTGAAATGCTGAATCTTTCTCATTGAAACATTTGAAGAAAGTAAATGCTAGTTGTCACGAAAATCTAATTGAAATTCAAGACCTTCATAGGTCAGAGTTCTTGAAAGAGACAAATATCTTCTAGTGCAAATCCATTAAGAGACTAGACCTATTACTAAAGCAGTTGAAGGCTTCTTCTTGTGAAAATCTAGCTGAAATCCAAGGCTATACGGGGGTCTTGGAAATGTTAGATTTGTCGATTAATGGGCTGGACCTTTCATAATTAGATTGTTTGAAGCTATTGAAGGCATACTCTTGTGAAAATTTTGTTGGATTTTGAGGCCATAATAAGTTCGGGTTCTTGGAAGCGGTATGAGGAGATTGGCCATTGCAAATTGCCAAAACCTAGTTGAAATTCTGGCAATTGTTAGATTGAAGTGGTCAAAAGTGTTGGATATCTCTTAGTGCAATTCTATTATTAGGCTGAATCTTTCATTCAATGCTAAAAAAATGTGAAATTTACCGGAAATCCAATGCCTTAATGAACTAGAGTTCTTTGAAGTGTTGGGTATCTCTTTGTGCAAGTCCCTTGAAATGATGGATCTTTCTCAATCAAAATGTCTCAAGCAAGTGATGGTTCGAGAATGTGAAAGCCTATAAAAATATTCAAGGGCTTTTACGTTGGAGTTATTGGATTTCTCTCGGTGCAAGTCCCCTGAAGGCTTGGGCCTTCTGCAATCTACTAGTTTGAAGCTATTTGGTGATCAACTTGTTGAAATTGGAGACCGCAGTAATCATATGAAGCTGTTGGATGCTGCAGGTTGTCATTATCTAGTCGAAATTAGAAGAGTTCGATGTCTCTCAGAGCAACGGCGTTGAAATTAAAAGGCCTAAGGCTACGTTTGGTCGTCCGGATTTCTAATCGGGATAGGATTGGATAGGATAAGATATGAAATCCTGGGATTTTTTTATATCCCGTCCAGTGTTTGGTGAATTGAAGTATTAAAATCGGATATGTTCATATCATGTACAATTTTTTTTTTTATATAAACGACATATCATTATAAATGAACCTAAATGTTCATAAATGAAGATGGTGAAAATATTTCGTAACACCATTCCTTAATTTATTTATTATTTATTATTTATTTTATTTTTCCTCTTTTTTATATTATTTTCATTATTATTTCTTTTTCCCCTTTCATCATTCTTTAATAAAAATTTATCAAATAGTAAACTGTACTAATATACCTAAAATACAAAAATACCTAAAATATATAATAAATATAAATATTTAATTTATAGATTGAATGTTTATTATAAGATAGAATTAAAATTGAATATAGAAATTAAAATAAGATTAATTAAAAATAATTTTTTTATTTTTTATTTTTATTTTCTTGAATTAGAATTCAAATTTTATTTATATTGAAATATAATTTCAATTTTGTTAATTTAATAAGTGTGTTATTCAATAAAAATAACTTTCCTATTATGGACATTAGAAATCATATCCACCTTTATCCCACCTCCCCCATGGGATAATTTTATCCTGTCTATATCCCCTTTATATCCGACTTTATCCTATCCCAAGTGAGCACCAAACGTATGATAGGATAAATTATATCATATCCCGAATTTTATCCCGACTACCAAACGCAGCCTAAAACCATTATCTACGTGTATGAAGAGTGCTACAAATTGCAAAATGTAGCTAGAATTCATGGCCACAATAGGTAGGGGCATGCGCGGAAAAGAGGAATATCGCTGGATGCAAGTCCATCGAGAGGCTAGATCTTTCAGACTTAATCTCTGGAGCTATTAATTGCCGGAGTTTGCTCAAATCTAGTTGAAATTAGGACTTAAGAGATTGGATTCTTGGAAGAGTTTGATATATCTTAGTGCACATTCTGCGAGACCGACCGGCTATGAGATGGGCATGGTTGCTGTTGTCCGAAATGTGTAAGATACGAGTAAATTTGTAAGCTCGGCCCAACAGCCCAAACAGCATCAGCCAGCCCAAACAAGAGGAGGCATTGTTTGCTGAGTTGCGCGCGAGTTTAGTCGAGACTAATTAAAATCCATATCTACTTGGGCTTCACAAAACAACCAATTCTTTTAAATTTTGACAAACCCATGCACAATCCACCTATTATATATGAACTAAAAAAATAGGTCTTGGACACCTCTCCTTTAACTCAATAACCCTTTTCACAAGAAACACTATTATAGAAATAAGGATTAAAATCATGAAAAATCTCAAACTGGTACACTTGTATTAAGTTTACCTCGAACTAATTTTTTTGCACCAAAAACCCTAAATTGATACACTTATAATAAATTTACTCTCCATTAGTTTCTATTAAATTTCACCATCAAATTGCTAAATTTAATGATACATTAAATTTTGTTGGATGATATGTTAAATTTCACCATTAAATTGAGTTGGATAATATGTGGTAGTTGACGAGTATACCAGTTTAGGTTTTTACCCTCCATTAGTTTTTGATTTTTCGTGATATTATTCCAATTTAACAAAAACTAACAGAAGATAAATATATGTATCGGTTTTGGGTTTTTGGTTAACAAAAAATTAGTTTTGGATAAATTTGTTGCATTTGTATCACTTTTGGACTTTTTGCAATCAAAAAATTAGTTTGGGATAAATTTGTCATAATGTGCCGGTTTGAAATGTTTCGTGGTGTTAACCCTAAAAACAATCATACAAGTAAAAACTAGTAACTCACTCGCTATCAAGCACACCAGTCCTCAATCATGGCTTCAAAGCAGTCTTGGTGCAGCAAGAACATAGATGCTTTTAACCTCATAAGGAACTGCTTCATTCAGAATTAATGACCGAAACATGGTTTTTATTGATAATTCCAGCAGCAGCAACCTTATTCATTTGGGGGTTAACTTGCTCATGTATAGCCTTATTCCCTTCCTTTAAATAATGTATATTGTAGCATTCCACCCAAGTTGCAACTGAACAACTTTCAAGCTTTTCCCTTTCGTCATCTGCAGAGCTCATGAGAGCTCTTTGTCCCATTCTTCAACTTGTCCTTGTACTTTCAGCAGACTAAAAATTCTCTGGCACACTTGTTTGAGAAAGGATATTGAAAGAAGTGTAACTCAAAGTTCTCTTCATATTATTCCCAGGCAACTTTGAATTCATTAGTGGTGTTTCTCTGTGTCAAATTGGACCAGTTGAAGAATATTGATTCAGTTTTATCTGTTTCAGACAGTCATGTTCTTTTTTGTCATGATTATTCAAGCATGGAAATTTCATGCTAGGCAAGGTAGATTTGTTCCATTGGTTAGCAAATTATTAACTCCTGTTATACCTAATAATACTTTGGTCCTCTTGATCAACTAGACATAGACCAAAGGCCAAAAATAAAATCATCAATGAAGAAGCATATTTGGAGGGGGTTGATGTGTGAGCTAAAAATAAAATCACTGTGCAGATGGAACATCCTGTTGAGAAGACGTTCCTCAGCATACATTTCCTCTGAGGTGAGAATTCCTTGACCGACCATTGTATTCCACACAATTTACTGTTCTAATCATCTTCTTCATGTGGCATAGTTGTGAGCATGTCGAGAAAGAATGCAAGCAGACACACAATTGAAAAGTTACTCAGATCAATCAACACCTGCAACTATCTTGGATCACCTTATGGAATTGTGAAATCCTACCATAAGGAGCTGCAGGAAAGAAGCGCTTATGGTGTGGCTGGAGATGGCGTGAATGAAGCCCCTGCTTTGAAGGAGGCGAACATTGGATTGCAGTTGCTGATGCCACTGATGCTGCTAGAAGTGCTTGGACATTGTCCTCACTGAAACGGGCTCGAGTGTCAGTATGAGCACTGTGCTGACCAGCTGGGCTATATTTCAAAGAAGGATTACACTGTTAGTGATTTGGATTGTATTTCCAATGGATAATGCACTGAGGCTCTGTACATTGCTAATTGTGTTCCTAGCTTACTATGTATGAGCTGACTAAAATTTTGCAGATGTCTGCCGTCTCCATTATGGTTGGTATTGTGGTAAGTGTCCTACCTCATATGTCGACTCAAGATAATAAAGTATTCCCTATTGAAAGTTCATGCATCCAGTCTTTGCAGTTTGGCTTTATGTTCTTTGCTTTGATCTGGAAGTTTGACTTTGCGCCCTTTATGGTTTTGATCATTGCCATATTAAACAATGACAAGATGATAGGTTTGTGTATTCTTGTACTCCCGGTTTTCAACGTAGCAGATTAAGAAAGACTAGCTTAAATAGTTTTTTGTACCAATCTCAGGAATGATCGTGACAATCTTTAAAGATTGAGTGAAGCCATCTCCCTAGCAAGAAAGCCGAAGTTGAAAGAAAATTTTGCTACCGGAATTGTTCTTGGAGGTTACCTGGCACTAATAACTGTAATATTATTTTGGGCCATGAAAGATGTGGACTTCTCAGTAAGAGCCTGTTTCTCGTGTGGTTTTCTAGTTCTGTCTCTCATGTATATATTTTGTTTAATTATTGAAACGAGAATTAATAAAATATCGCTACCCTATTCTATGGTGCAGGACAAGTTTTGTGTAAAAAATCAATCAGATATAGCCCCGATGAAATGATGGCAGCCCTTTATATGCGAGAATAGTTAGCCAAGCTCTAATCTTTGTCACCAGATCACGCAGCTGGTCCTTTGTGGAACACCCGGGACTTCTCTTGGTCAGCGCATTCGTAGTTGCTCAGCTGGTGAGAATTTCTCGGTCATAGTCTGTTCACTTTCTACCGAGAGCATAAGTTTGCTATGGTACCTTCTACTAACTAATTTCATTGGAGTCCGGTTGAAGTGAGAACTACAGATTTATTAGCTTTAACTGACGGTCAATGGTTAAAAAAGCTCAGATTAATTTGGACAATCGATAACTTAATCACCATTCACCAATATGGTTCCCTGATGCAAATTTTTTCATGGACACGATGCAAAACTTACAGCTGTTTATGCAAATTGGGGTTTCATGAGGATAAAAGGAACTGGATGGGGGTGGGCCAGTGTCATCTACAGCTTGGAGACATAAGTTCCGCTTGAGTTTTCTGAAATACGCGATACGCCACTTTCTAAGCGGGAAAGCATGGAATACCCTCTCGGAGAACAAGGTATTTCCACTAAGAAAGAGGCACTGCCACGGATTATGTATTATGAAAAAGCCCTACATTCTGTTAATTTTGGCCAATTTGATCACGCAGACTGCCTTCACTAACAAAAAAGACTATGGCAAAGAAGAGCAAGAAGCTCAGTGGGCAACTGCACGGAGGACTCTGCACGGCCGTCAGCCTCCTCAAACCAGCAACCTTTTCTCTGACAAGAGTAGCTACAGGGAGCTTTCAGAGATTGCAGAGCAAGCCAAGTGACGAGCAGAGGTTGCGAGGTGGGCACCATAATTCTCATACTTCAATGCTCGTAAGAAAATCGTGTTATTGTTGACACCTAAAATTTTGGTTAGTTAGGCTTTAATTTCTTTTAATCTTTGTTTTTCCTTTTTCGGATAATAAACAAAATAAACAACAAAACAAAGAAAAAAACAAAAAATAAAACAGCAAGAAAAGCAGAAGCCAGCAGCCCATTTTTCTCCCTCTTTTCCCCCTCCGCATGGGCCTCTACGGCCCACTTTCCTTCTCCTCCGGCCCAGCCCTTTTCGGTCTTCTTCCTCATTCGTCCGCTCCCGCAACACACGCGCAGAGGGCGCGATGCCGGATGAGCGGACGGACGGACGGCGACGCGCGTGAGAAAGGGGGGGCAGCTGGAGGCCTGGCGTCGGATAAGAACGTGGGAGGGGCAGCTGGCGTCGGATGGGACGCCGGTTCAGCCGGCGGAGGCCGCTTGGCGCACGGGGACCGGCGGTCGAAGCTCCGTCGACCGGCTGCCCCTCGCCTATAAATAAGCCCCCGTTTCCGACAGCGAAGGGCACGCCGAGAAGGATCGAAGGCCGCAGATCCTCGAAACCTCCCACCGAGAGACTTGTAACGGGGGGCCGAGGACGAGCACGCCGAGATCCAAGGTCGGCCGGAGAGGGATCGAGGTCGCGACCCTTGGACACCCCACTGAGAGACTTCAGGGGGGCCGAGGGCTCGCGGCTTCGGATCTGGGAGAGAGAGAGAGAGAGAGGGACGCCGGAGAAGAGGAGATTCGCGTGGGTCTCGCTGTCGCGCCGCCCCCGTCGCGCCGTTGCCACGAATGGTATCGTGATGTCGCCGTCGCCATCTCCCTCTCCGTAGTCCGGTCACCGTTGCCGTCGCCGTTGTCGCTTCGTCGTCGCCGCCGCCGTAGTCGCCGTCGCCGACAAACACCTCGGTTTCCCCCTCGGCGCGCGGATTCGCAAACCCTAGGGTTTGCGATTTTCCGGTCGCCGAGTCGGATCCGGGTCTCGAGAGCCGGGTAGGGTTTCACGAGATTCGGGGCGGCGGGAATCGGGTCGCGATTCGGGTCGGATCCGGGTAGGGTTTACGGGGAGTCGGGTCGTGGAGCGGGCTGTCGGGCCGGGTCGTCGGGCCGGGCTGGATCCCTCCCAAAACGACGGGCCACGACGCCGTTTGAAAAAATAAAAAAATAAAAAAAATAAAAAGCCGAAAAATCCGAGTCGGGCCCGCGTTTGGGTCGCCGGCCCGGGTCGGACCCAACCCGCGGATCCGACCCGGGCCGGTTTTGTTTTATTATTTTAATATAAAATAATATTCTAATAAATAATAAATAAATAATTTATTTTCAAAAAAATCAAAAATGTTTTAATTTCCAGAAAATCGAAAAATATTAAAAAAAATATTAAAAATGTTTTATTTTCTAAAAATCGAGAAAAATCAAAAAAATAATTTATTTTCCAAAAATATTAAAAAATATTAAAAAAATATTTTATTTTCCGAAAAATCAAAAAAATCAAAAATATTCCATATTTTCCAAAAATGCCAAAAATCCAAGAAAATCCAAAATTTCATGAAAAAGCCAAAAATTCAGAAAAAGCCAAAAAGACTTGTATTTCACCAAAAAACCCCAAAAATCCCTTTTGGGTCCAAAAATTAGAAAATGACTCAAAAAAATGTTTTTCTTCCAAAAAATGCATGGAAAATCTCTCAAACATCCAAAAAGCCTTAGGGTTTAAACAAGATTAGGTACCGAAAGGACATTAGTGATTAACTAGTGTAATCAAGTCCCCGATCCTAATTTCTCTGGTTGCGTAGGAGCGAGTATTTCTCCCGATACTTCGCTTGGGTTCCTAATCGACCCACTCCAAATCGATTAGTGGCGACTCCATTTTAAAAATTGATTTATAGGTTAAAAACTCAAACTATTAAAGTCGTGAATTGGTGGACTTGGGAGAGTCCGGGCTTAATAAATTCAGCCGAGCCATTAGCCTCCTTAGGCGCTCGTACCCGATTGCGGGCGCCGAAAAAGAGGTCGCGACAGCCTTGGCGACTCGCCGGGGAATTTGAGGACTTAGGCCATTTTATCTTTGTTTAAATGCTTTGCTGACTTGGTAATAGCTTAAAGTTTTTTAATTCTGTTAAAATAAAATGTTTTTGTGATTATAAACTGTTGTGCATCCTTAAATGTTTTAGCACTACACATGGCACACACAACCCGGCCGCCGGACCTGGGCCGCCATAGGATTTCTAGGATGGTGTTAAGAAAGATACGACCTCGAACGCGAGACTGCGATGTAGAGGTTGCCTTTCTTTTCCCCGAATTTCTTAGCCGAGATTAGGAGGGTATGCTGCTAACGCGAGACTGCGATAGGCGGATATCCTTTTAATCTCAACAACCCTTCTCAGTTAGAAATCGAGCCACACGTCTCACGCGCATGTCCTTGTGCTTGCCGTTTTTCTTTAAAAAGCAAAAGTAATTTCTTTACTGTTACTCCGTCTTTTTATTTGGCCCATGGCAATTTAGGATAAGCTTTTCAAGTCCCAGTTTATATGCGATGGGGAAAGACGATATCCAGTTCATTCCTACTCCCAAGGCGGAGCTCTTCAGATGGTGGGGTCGGTTAGATCGGTTGCCCAAGAGCGCGTGAAGGCCAAAGTCGGTCATCTCCTATCGTTGATTCAAATCACTGTTCGTCCTGAAGTCATACAAGCCATGGCACATTTTTGGTGCCCGAAGACAATTACTTTTATATTCGGTAGGTTTGAGCTAACCCCAACCCCGGAAGAATACAAGCATCATCACTGGAATGCCCTCGAGAAAAAGCTCGTCAAACCATCGACAGGCACCCTCCCGTGGCGTGGGTTGGCGCGACTTTTAGAACTGAAATCCACGTCATGAGGCAAATTCTTGAAAACAACCATAATACCTGCCCACTGGAATTTATGAATGCATGTTTCCAAAATCAGCCTATGACCCGTAAAAGTGAGATTTTCCTCCTAGCCTTTCTTGGGCTCATCATCTTCCCCATCAAAGAAATGCCATAACTCCCAAGATGGCATGGATAGTTGATCGATCTTAAGAGGGGGAAATTATGTCAACATGATTTTAACTGAAACATTCTTGTCCTTTAATCGTTTTAAAGACAACTCGGAGAAAATCATGCGAGCCTCTCCTGAAATTTTACAAGTCTGGTTCTTTTCTCATCTAAGCGAATTTCGAGACTTCATGCGATCGTCCGAAACAAATGCTTTCGAAAATCCGTTACAAAAATTTATGGTTCTAGGACCATACATTTCCAATCAAAGTTGTTTAAATTGGGTAAACTTCCTAAGAGACCCAGCTCCTGAGGCATTCCAATGGTGTGCTGGTTGGTTCCATGAAAAGAGGGCCCGCTTTGCTTACATACGCACCCGCCCAATTCCATTGCTCGGCCTCACCGGCGCCATTCCCTATTACCCGTATCGGGTAGCACGACAATATGGAGCCCTTCAGAGATCCCACCGCCTTTCAAGAGGATGATCCCTCCAGTTCTTTTCAACACAAGCCGTGATTATGCATTTGAAATTTCTATCGCCGAGGAAACCCGGGAACAAGCTGCCATCGCAAAAGGATTGTGGTACTGAAGGGCTTGAGGGAGAAGAAAAAGCCCACCATGCCTCAATGTCCTACATCCATAACCATCGCATCCCGAAAAGATGGAAGCCATTAGTCCCTCACTCGATCAGCGAGAGCAGCCAACACGAGCAAGCAGAGCTCATGGAGAGGGATTTGGGAATGGACTGGATGCACACCTCAGAGCCAGCCCAAGGAAGCAGGCGTCCTCACAAGAACAAGGCTCCCCGTCGCATATAAATTAGCAATCATGTGCCCCTTAGTGTTAATATTGTGAAGGTTTTGTCCCATTGTTTAGGGACTTTTGTTTAATGTCTAGTATTTCATTCTGTCTTTTCAATTGCAAGTTCTAGATGTCAGAAGTCTGCATCCTCTTTTGATAAATAAGAAAGCAGTTAGACCATTGCCATGGGTCACTCTTTGTTTACTGTTGTGCTCATTCATTGTTTTCAACACGAACAGGTAATTATGAATCGCCAACCACCAATTGCTCGTGGATGGCCTCATGCAATAGGACCCGATCAGAATGATGTACAAAATCGCCTTATTAACATTGAAGACGGCGTAGGACAGATGTCCATTGTCCTTCAACAACTCTCAAGACAAATGAAATCCACTCAAGCTGAGCCCAACTCTATAGTTGCCTCAAACACCGTCATGACACTGCAAATTTGCTAGAAAATAGCCAGTACCATAAACAGTTTGAAAAGATCATGAAAAAGTTAAGCCAGCTGCAGGAGCAGAATCCCATGGACTTGTCCAATTACACCGGCATTGAGATCCCTGAAAAATTCAAAGCACCTGAATGCGAAAGGTATACTGATACCTCCCGCCCAGAGACCTACTTGCGAGTGCCTACCTCGGTTCGAAGGATGATTCAATCATACCAATCGAGCTTGACTAGCCCCGCCTTGCGATGGTACATTGTCGGAAGATTAGTCTCCTTAAAACCCGGGAGGGAACTAATTCATGTTTTTCACCAAGAATATGATATTGACATCAACCCTGACATAGCCTTGCCTTACGAAAAATTGATGATTGCGGAGCACGAGGAACCGTTAGTCGCTGAGATAGGAGAAGATCATGTTAATGAAACCTTGCATGATAAATGGGCAGCTGAACAACACCCTGTTATTGGAAAATTTCCCACTAGGAAAGGCAAGGAGCCTTTGTACGAGATCAAAGACAAAGAGCCTTGTTCAAGATCGGGGCACGACTGGACGACTCCCCAAGCTTACTCCAAGAGCTAGGGTCCAAAGAATACCAACCCCTATCAACTTGGGAAGTGAATCAGATAGCGAAACTCCAATGTCTCTCACTTCCTTTGACAGAATCGAGCTGGCAAAACGAAGGGCCTTACTTAAAAGGTCCGGACCGAAGCCAAGAAAAGAAAGCCTAAGCAAATCAATGCAGCGTCGTCGACGAGCCACCACACCTAAACTTCGAGCATTCCCAAGAATACAGCTTTGAAGGCTACCATCCCCAAGAATACAACCCCAAGGACTTCCAAGCGTTATTTCGACAATGAAACCGACGATTCATCGTATAATCTGTTTCCTAGTCTCATCCGGGGATGAAGGCCCGTCAGAAGAGGAAGCATACGTCTTTATCCGCCACGATCCTAACGAAGTACTAAGCTCTTCCTCTGATCATGAGGATAGCTTCAATACTTTATCTTCATTCGGAAATTTTGACCAAGAAGAAAGCAATGGGATAATCTCGGTAGAATCCAACTTCCCTGAAACAGAAAAATTCACCACTACAACAGATATGCAGTGGGAAAACCAGTGGCCTAACCAAGATACATCAAACCCGTCTTACGCTCATAGGGTTAAGACCCCTAGAGAGATGTGGATACCTAATCTTCGCAAGTATAATGGCACAACTTGCCCTGTGGCCCACTTGCAGTACCTCCATGCTGAAATGAGTCGGTATTATGGCCCGATGTCATTCACAACGCAGGCCTTCCAAGAGAGCCTTACAGGGTCTGCATTACAATGGTTCATCACAGCAGATATCTACCTCATGAGAGATTGGAATGAGCTGTCTTCTGCATTCCTGCTTCAGTATCAAAGCCAGATTGGGAATGAAGTGCCTTGTCAGAACTTGGTTCATTTCAGAAGAAGAACAATGGAGGATTTCCGAGCATACGCAGGGAGGTGGAGGGCTTTCATGATGCAAACCCACCCTCAACTGGCTGAAGAGGAGTTAATGAAGCAGTTCATAGAAGTTTACGTCCCTAGCGGCGCCGTTGGCTGCATGGGTTACACTTCTGTAGCTTCAACGAGATAGTCATCGCATGCGAATACTTCGAGTCTACTGAAGGCGAGGAATTCAAAGATGCTTAGCTTCAAGACCAGCACTATCAAAGCGCTCCTTTACATAGGAGTTTTCATGGGTTTTACTTGTTTTTATAATGTTTCTCATCTTATCTAGTGTGCTACTGTTGTATTTTCCATGCCAAGTACTCTATTGTGCAGTTATAATATTTCGTTTTAAGAGCATGAGGCGGTACTCCAAACCAGCCCGGTGATGCTATCCAACCATGAAAAAATATATCATCCAAGGAGAATACTGAGGGCTGGGCTTCCTCATGCTTTTTCTCCCCCAAAGACGTATTTTGAAATTAAAAAATATTTCATCACCCAAAAGCTTTTGTTAAAACAAGATGATAAATTTAATCATGTTTGTCTTTCTGACTCACTCACTTCATGTCTCGAAGATCATTCCCGTCCCTTTTGACTTAGTGCGACAGGGGCATTTGAAGCAAGCACATTATGTGAACTCACCAAATTCAATGGCACCCTCCCAAGAAAGCGAGGGGGCAAACGAAAGGATCATCATGTTTCAAAATGGTAAGTCCTATTCCCGAACATAATGTCGAAAATGACATCCTCTCTCTTCCATCTACAGAAACGAAGGATGGGAGGTAATAGGCACGAGCATATTATCAAACTTGAAGCATGCATAGCATGATAGCTCAAGACAGATGTCCCGAGTTCATTGACAGGACTTCCAGCTTCAACAAGCCAAGAAGCACAAAGAAGGATTTGCTTCTTTTCCTTTAAAGTGATTACTGTCAACAGGGAGAAAATCTAGACAGTCAAAGCGATCTATAGCCCCACACCCTGGACAATGATGTTGGAATCTAGAAACTTCACTCCAGACGCATATTCTTCCGAGGAGTAATTGCCATCAGAAAGCTTGAGGCTTTTGATCTCAGATTCCATAGAAGCTTGAGGAGGAAGGCCAATTGAAGGAAACATTAAACTATGCCAAGATAAAGAGGCCATCATCGACATTCAAATATCTTTAGGAGCTAGCACATACAAGCTTTGGAGAAGAGTAATTTGGTATCGTTTCCAATACTCCCCTTCTTTGAATTCACTTTTGACATATTCCCCTATTGACAGGAGCATCACAACTCAAGAACCAAACTCAATGGTTAGGCAAATCAATATTGGCCAAGCTAGTACGTGAAAATGACCCACATCAAATTCACCCGACTTCGTGTAAAAGACATGTCATCCAGAGCTAATTCAGAGAATAATTGACCTAATGAAGCAAGGGACATAGGACTTCATGTCCCCCTCTCACTTCAGGTTCACCCATTATCTCGCAAACCAAAGTGAAGGGTAAAGTTGTATCGATTCCAGTTATTTGACTCTTGAAAGAGTTCATGACTAACACATTCCCTCTTGTTTGTTGCAGGATCACCTGACTGACAAAAGCAAGGATAACGAATCAATGAGAAGCATGTCTTGTTTGTTGCAGGATTACCTGACTGTCAAAAACAAAGATAATAAATCAATGAGAGGCATGACAAACTCTCCTAAGCGAAATGGCGTCTTGAGTAATCGCCAAAGCAAATGACAGAAAATCTTCAGGCCTCAACTCACATTTAATTTTGGCCAAACTAATTGATCTACTTGTACATCTTCTCTTCTGCAGGGGCAAAAGCAGAGATGCCCGATCAGATTCCCAACCCCGACTGATCATTCATGTGTCATATTCCTAATCAATAGGGACAGCCATCGGCGTCCATTTGCGAATAACCCTTTTGATGTTCAAAATCTAACATATTTGGAAACACCATTATGTTAGCCCCTAAAGTTGTCAATAGGGTCTTTTTTTAGTCAAAACCATTCACTTGTTTGAAGAGTTCAAACTCCATCATATTCAAAATGTTGCATGTCTTCTCCAGATGAATTCTGCATGATGATTTTGTCTGTCTAAATCACTGATTCCATTGAGAATAATTAGAATAGACAGCTAAATGAAGAATACAAGATTAATTGAGCATGCTAGATGAGGCGTGTCAGAATGATGACAGGCAAGCCATATCCTACACACAGTCCCCCATCTATACACTCGTGAGATGAGTACAGTAAGATTCCATGGCTGCGGGGTAAAGAGTTCTCTCGCGAATGGTACGATAACCAAAATAGTGAGAGGCATTCCATCGCTCACCCCATTGAGCCCCATACATTGGTGAAGCTTCTCTCATACCCCCGTCAAGAACAACCCCTACACCGGGGCAGATTAGAAGCGAAGCAGCATCACAAGGTGAGAAGAGAGATAGAAAATTTCTTGCTCGCACTTGCATCAATCTTCGGGTGTCTTTATTGCATATGAACACTTGCGTTAATTTAAGTGCCCTAGAATGACGAAGAGCAATTCTTTCTCTACGCACTTGTATTCATTGTACAGCCCAAGTGAGTCTGTAATTTTACCTCACATTGAGATAAAACAGAAGTTACTACCATTTAAACAGCATAGCTCGGAGCGCTAGCTGAAGACGAAGACTCAAGAGTCCAACAACAGTGTCGTGATTGAACTTGCCTAGGCTAGTTCCTCTAACGACAAAGAATAAAAATAGGGGCATGAAAAAAGCAGTGTACCTGGTAAGAGCAAGGTCAATGCCCATAAAAGAAGAACTGGAATAAAAATAGGGGCATGAAAAAAAAGCAGTGTGCCTGGTAAAAGCAAGGCCAATGCCCCCCAGTCAAAAATGCAGCCAAGAAAATATTGCTGTTGTGGTCCATAGAACCTCCATTTGACAGTGAGAAGAAATATTGGTGACAAATGCCAAGGCAATCACTAGCTCTACCTTCTTACACATGAATCAAGCCTACGTTGCATCCCGTTGTAAAAGCCTCTTCAAACTAGGGGCACTTCAATTAACGTAGGATTTCATATGTGCATAAGCATCGCTCGAAGAAGTACGAGCAAGATTACTCTATCTCTTTTCGCAGGGTTCTTGACTTGTAAACCCGGAGATGATCGTGCAACATTTTCGTCCATCGCCTTCGACCTTGATGGTCCCCTTGATGAGCCACTGACCAAGACTTCATCACAGTTTTAACAAAGACCTCTCACATTGGTAAATTCGTACCATTTGCGAGAATACTCAGACCCCTGCTGACATGATGACAGTGAAATAGTGTGGTCCTTATGAATCCTGCATCAATGGTCAGGATAGCCTTTTCCATGAGAGTGAGCGAAAAGTCCTTTCGGACTGAAAGTCCATCATCTGGCATGCTCAAGACATCTACATTCTAAATGAAAGTTGTCTTTCAAAATCTTCCCAAATGGAAATCAAAAGATGCAGAACTGACAAAATTATCATGCATGAATCTCATTTGAACTCATGAATTTATAGCATATACAATCATATGTGCATATTATGCAAATAGCAGACATACTCATAGAGATCAGAGATATTGCCAAGTAAGCATATCTCTATCCCCATTTGTCTTAAGGTACCTATCACTGTCCAGGTACTCTCTTCTTGACACTCGACCTATTCGAGTCGTCCCTTGAGTTTGGGTGCTTACTGCTGTCTAGGTATCCCCATTGTCTTTGAGTACCGGCCACCGCTCGGATACTCCATTTTCCCGATACTCGACTCGTTCGAGTTGTCCCCCAGTATTGATACTTGTAACCCACCAAGTATCCTTTTATCGTTGAATACCTACCGCTGTCCAAATATCATTTTGTCTTCAAGTACCGGCCACCGTTCGGATACTCCCTCTTATCGACACTCGACCTGTTCGAGTTGTCTCCAGAGTATTGATACTTGTGACTGACCAAGTATCTCTTGGAACACCTACTGATGTCTAGGTATCCCCATAGCGTCAAGTACCCACCCTTGTCTAGGTACTTCCTTCTCATGACACTCAACTTGCCCAAGTTGTCCCCAAATAATAGCAGATGTTCAAGCATTCCATTGCTTTGTGTGCCTGCGCCTACCCAGTATGCTTTCTTACACTTGGACCAACCGAGTGGTCCTGTGTTGTATCATTAAATACTTGTGTTCATCCAAGTATCCCAAGATTTTGTACACCCGTGGCTATCCAGGTGTTCTAGCCCTTTGAGTGCTTGCGGCCATTTAGGTAAGCCTCGTGCTACATTCAAGTTTATGTTACCTGTGAGGTGAGAGACCTTCATGAATATCCTGTGCACGTCCTCGATATTCCCAATTACCAGGAGGTGAGAGACCTTCATGAATATCCTGTGCACGTCCTCGATATTCCCATTACCGGGAGGTGAGAGACCTTCACGAATATCCAGTGCACGTCCTCGATATTCCCAATTACCAGAGGTGAGAGACCTTCATGAATATCCTGTGCACGTCCTCGATATTCCCAATTACCGGAGGTGAGAGACCTTCATGAATATCCAGTGTACGTCCTCGATATTCCCAATTATCGGGAGGTGAGAGACCTTCACAAATATCTCAGGTACGCCCTCGATATTTCCAATTACCAGGAGGTGAGAGACCTTTACGAATATGCGGGGCACACCCTCGATATTCCCAATTACCAGGAGGTGAGAAACCTTCATGAATATCCAAGGTACGTCCTCGATATTCCCACTACCAGGAGGTGAGAAACCTTCACGTATATGCAAGACCCATCCTCGATATTTCCACACAAATATCTCAGGTATGCCTTGATTCTTCCTTCAGAGTTTGTACCTGTGATCGTCCAGGTACCCCTTCGATGCTTGTAATCATCCAGATATCTCCAAAGAGTTTGTACCTGTGATCGTCCAGGTACCCCTTCGATGCTTGTAATCACCCAAATATCCTTCATGTTAGTACTTGTGAATATCCAGGTACTCTTTGATATGCTTGTGAATGTCCAGGTATCTTCCAAAATTGATGCCCTGAGAAAGGTCGGCGCATCCTCCCGAGAAAGGTCGGGTTCCAACCAGTGTCTTTAACAGAAGTCAGACACCCCAACAAAACAGATGCCCTAAGAAAGGTTGGCGCATCCTCCCGAGAAAGGTCGGGTTCCAACCGGTGTCTTCAACGTAAGTCGACGCCCCACAAATCGATGCCCCGAAAAGGTCGGCGCATCCTCCCGAGAAAGGTCGGGTTCCAACCGGTGTCTTCGACGTAAGTCGACGCCCCACAAATCGATGCCCCGAAAAAAGGTCGGCGCATCCTCCCGAGAAAGGTCGGGTTCCAACCGGGTGTCTTCGACGAAGTCGACGCCCCACAAATCGATGCCCGAAAAAGTCGGCGCATCCTCCCGAGAAAGGTCGGGTTCTAACCGGTGTCTTCGACAGGTCGGGCACCCCACAAATCAATGCCCTGAGGAAGGTCAGTGCATTCTCCCGAGAAAGGTCGGGTTCCAACCAGTGTCTTTGACAGAGGTCAGACACCCCAACAAATATGATGCCCTGAGAAAGGTCGGCGCATCTCCCGAGAAAGGTCGGGTACCAACTGGTGTCCTCGATACAAATCAGGCACCCACAAATGAGATGTCCTGAGAAAGGTCGGTGCATCTCCCGTCAAGGCGACCGAAGAAAGGTTCGGGTCCTAGACAAATCATGGATTGTTTTAACAGCGACCGAAGAATGGTTCGGGTCCCGAAAGAGCAGCGATCTCCGTCACGGCGACCGAAGAATGGTTCGGGTCCGAGACAAACCACTGATTACTCCAACAGCGACCAAGAATGGTTCGGGTCCCGAAGAATAGTCTCCCGTCAAGGCGACCGAAGAAAGGTTCGGGTCCTAGACAAATCATTGATTGTTTTAACAGTGATCAAGAATGGTTCGAGCCCGGAAAAGCAACCTCCTCATATCACCAGGTAAGATGACGCCTTGATACTTGCCAAAACTCGGGGTTCACACCCTATCTCACTCACTCCCGGTAAGTAACTACAGGTATCTTCTTATCTGTCTTAGTATATGCAATGTTATATTGCTCATTTTCTGCATAGGACACTAGGTCCTAAATATCATATAATCTATTGCATATATATAGACAAAATTTAGGTATCCGGTTTATCTTTGAATGCAACCTCTGCGAACTCACCTTCAAAGAGGGGCAGCTGTTGACACCTAAAATTTTGGTTAGTTAGGCTTTAATTTCTTTTAATCTTTGTTTTTCCTTTTTCGGATAATAAACAAAATAAACAACAAAACAAAGAAAAAAACAAAAAATAAAACAGCAAGAAAAGCAGAAGCCAAAGCAGCCCATTTTCTCCCTCTTTTCCCCCTCCGCATGGGCCTCTACGGCCCACTTTCCTTCTCCTCCGGCCCAGCCCTTTTCGGTCTTCTTCCTCATTCGTCCGCTCCGCAACACACGCGCAGAGGGCGCGATGCCGGGATGAGCGGACGGACGGACGGCGACGCGCGTGAGAAAGGGGGGCAGCTGGAGGCTCCGGCGTCGGATAAGAACGTGGGAGGGGCAGCCGGGCGTCGGATGGGACGCCGGTTCAGCCGGCGGAGGCCGCTTGGCGCACGGGGACCGGCGGTCGAAGCTCCGTCGACCGGCTGCCCTCGCCTATAAATAAGCCCCTGTTTCCGACAGCGCGGGCACGCCGAGAAGGATCGAAGGCGCAGATCCTCGAAACCTCCCACCGAGAGACTTTAACGGGGGCCGAGGACGAGCACGCCGAGATCCAAGGTCGGCCGGAGAGGGATCGAGGTCGCGACCCTTGGACACCCCACCGAGAGACTTCGGGGGCCGAGGGCTCGCGGCTTCGGATCCTGGGGGAGAGAGAGAGAGAGAGGGACGCCGGAGAAGAGGAGATTCGCGTGGGTCTCGCTGTCGCGCCGCCCCCGTCGCGCCGTTGCCACGAACAGGTATCGTGATGTCGCCGTCGCCATCTCCCTCTCCGTAGTCCGGTCACCGTTGCCGTCGCCGTTGTCGCCTTCGTCGTCGCCGCCGTAGTCGCCGTCGCCGACAAACACCTCGGTTTCCCCCCTCGGCGCCGCGGATTCGCAAACCCTAGGGTTTGCGATTTTCCGGTCGCCGAGTCGGATCCGGTCTCGGGAGCGGGTAGGGTTTCACGAGATTCGGGCGGCGGAATCGGGTCGCGGTCGGCCGGATCCGGGTAGGGGTTTACGGGAGTCGGGTCGTGGAGCGGGCTGTCGGGCCGGGTCGTCGGGCCGGGCTGGATCCCTCCCAAAACGACGGGCCACGACGCCGTTTGAAAAATAAAAAAATAAAAAAAAAATAAAAAGCCGAAAAATCCGAGTCGGGCGCGTTTGGGTCGCCGGCCCGGGCCGGACCCAACCCGCGGATCCGACCCGGGCCGGTTTTGTTTTATTATTTTAATATAAAATAATATTCTAATAAATAATAAATAAATAATTTATTTTCAAAAAAATCAAAAATGTTTTAATTTCCAGAAAATCGAAAAATATTAAAAAAATATTAAAAATGTTTTATTTTCTAAAAATCGAGAAAAATCAAAAAAATAATTTATTTTCCAAAAATATTAAAAAATATTAAAAAAATATTTTATTTTCCGAAAAATCAAAAAAATCAAAAATATTCCATATTTTCCAAAAAATGCCAAAAATCCAAGAAAATCCAAAATTTCATGAAAAAGCCAAAAATTCAGAAAAAGCCAAAAAGACTTGTATTTCACCAAAACCCCAAAATCCCTTTTGGGTCCAAAAAATTAGAAAATGACTCAAAAAAATGTTTTTCCTCCAAAAAATGCATGGAAAATCTCTCAAACATCCAAAAGCCTTAGGGTTTAAACAAGATTAGGTACCGAAAGGGCATTAGTGATTAACTAGTGTAATCAAGTCCCCGATCCTAATTTCTCTGGTTGCGTAGGAGCGAGTATTTCTCCCGATACTTCGCTTGGGTTCCTAATCGACCCACTCCAAATCGATTAGTGGCGACTCCATTTTAAAAATTGATTTATAGGTTAAAAACTCAAACTATTAAAGTCGTGAATTGGTGGACTTGGGAGAGTCCGGGCTTAATAAATTCAGCCGAGCCATTAGCCTCCTTAGGCGCTCGTACCCGATTGCGGGCGCCGAAAAAAGAGGTCGCGACAGCTATTTACCCAAAAATAGTTTCACCTACTTCGCTTTTGTACCTGTTTGCTTCCCTGATAACTGAAGTTCAAAGGCCATGCTGTATTTAAGGAGTTTAGGAGCCTTACTTGCCATGCTGTATTTAAGGAGTTTAGGAACCTTACTTTCTCGATAGAGTTTAAACCTTTCGCCGCTAGCAGCTCCTTTTCGCCATTTAAGTCAGACATCCGATGGTAAGGCAAAATGAATCTGTTTTTGCAGGCATCAAAAGCTACACCCTCTGAAGGGCCATGTTGAATCCGTGGTCATGCCGAAAGCCTTGGACATTAATTCGATTCGGCAGCTATACACATCCTGAAGAACTTTCCATTTGAAGCAGAAGGGATCATATTGTGAGAAATGGAAAGTAGTCTTAAGGGTTATGACGACGAAGAAGCGTATGAAGCTTTTATTAGTCTATAGGACAACAAAAACCGGTGTCACTGGCGGTCAGTGGTGTAGATTTTTGCTGTGACCAGTTTAATGCACGGAGGCTGCTTTCTCTTTGACAGATTGAGATTTAACTCGTCTTCTCTTCTCGAAGTAGCCATGTTTAAGTCGATCAGTGAATCTTATGTGGATCTTAATGATTGTGTTTTGCTTGAAGCATGACCTTGTCAACAATTCTCGACAGTGGTCAAGCCAAAAGAAGAGAGAAGGAAAAATAAAAGCATGGCCCTTGTCAATAATTGAAGTGCGTCCATTAGGTCGATCATTATATTAATTGAAACACTCTCCTAGTGCATGATATTCCAACTTTAGCTCCACAATGGAATCCCTTGGCTTTTTTTCCAGTCCCTATGACCATACTCTTTTTGCTCGACACACTTCTCATGGGTCTATTTTGCTACTTTTATATATGGACAACATTTTCATTACTAGAGATGATTGTACAGGAATTTTATCACTCCAGCAATATCTTCGTCAATAGATGAAAGATCTTGGAAAACTCAGTTACTTTTTAAACTTGGAGGTTATCTCAAGTTCATCTGGTTGTTATCTTTCTCAAGCCAGATATAGCACTGATCTTCTTTCTTGAGCATGACTCATTGACAATTAGTTGCCATGACTTCTCTTGAGACCAATGCCAAATTTGATGCCAGTGATGGGACCCATCTTCTGAATCTTACGTTGCACTGACAGCTAGTCGGTAGTCTTCTATATCTTACTAAACTTGATATCACTTTTGTGGGTCACATAGTCCTTCGCATTCTTTGCTATGTCTAGGGTAGGGCATTTCATGGCCATCACTTCTCTGATCATTCTACTGTAAAGTTGAAAGCTTATTTAGATGTCAATTGGGTCGGCAACCGTCACAATCATCTCTCCACTACAGGCTACTTTATTTTTTTGGCACCTCACTTATCTCATGCCTAGCAAGAAAGAGACCATTGTCATCCACTCTGGTGTACAAGCTAAATATCAAGCTCTTACTATACGACATCAGAGATATTATGATTGCGATGGCTACTGGAAGACATGAGAGGGTGTCATCATAATAAGACAATCCGTTATTGCGACAATCGCATTGCCATCCAAATTACACATAATAATTTTCATGAACACACCAAACCCATTGAGGTAGACTATCATTTCATTTGATATTACATTCTTCGTGGCACTATTTGACTTGTTTTCACTTCATCCGCCAAGCAAATTGCTTATGTCTTCACCAAGACACATCCGCTTGGGCATTTCTTGGATCTTTTCCCCAAATTCCAGTTGACTTCATTCCGATCATTTTGAGTTTCAAGGGATGTGATGTATATATTTGAGATTATATTAACTGTAGCTTTTATTCATTTTAATCAAACCTAATTGCCTTCTCACCTCATATAAAAGGGAGAGATTGTACTCTTCATTTGGTAACATGAATATGTTACACTTTCCTCTCATTTACAATGAACTACAAATCTCAACTGAGAGGATGACAGTGGAGAGTTTGACGTTGAGCGACCTATTGCCACAGCTGCTCAAGTTGGCAACCTCAAAGCCGTAAAATTGCTCGTTAATGAAATTGCAGAATTGCCTCTTAGGCGATGGGAACAATGTCTCGCCACTCCATAAAGCAGCGCAATCTGGCCAGAAGAAGACTCTCCTATACTTGCTACTGAGTCACAAGAGATGATGTGGATCCTGTCGTGTAAGTTGTGAAGTGTTTTCACCTTCAAATACTCCCTCCAGATCCAAGTCCATTTGAGGGTGAATCTGCTGTTCTGCTTATTCATCACGTTATATTCTCCAAATTCTACGGTGATTATTGATTCTTGATAGAGCCTTTCCTTTCTCAACGTGATGCTTTGAGCTGTTTATCCTCAGGACAGTTCGCGTGGCGCTGACAGGATTGATCGTGGATCTGGTTCCACCTTCCCGGGCTTGGCTGATGGAATGGCCACGTTGTTCACTCTCCTTTCAGTTAAATAGCTGTTATGCCATCAGCATTCCCTAGTGGAAGTGACTTCAACATAGCGCAGCACTGATTGATTCATGTTAATTTGTAATCAACAGAGTAAATAACCTATTGCTCTAACCTATTTCGAAATATATTTTTCTTTCACATGTCATTCCTATCAAAGATTCTGTCAAAATATGTTTTGACTTTGAGCTACGAACAAAATCGGATCTGAAATGAATGTTATTTGTGGACTTAAAACAAAAGAAAAAGGGCACCCAATATTTCTTTTGCTGTGGAATCGTGATTAGATAAAAGTCCAAGTCGTGGACTTTGTTTGAAATATAAGGCTGTGTTTGGCAGTCAGGATAAAATTCGAGATATGATATGATTTATCATATCTTACGTTTGGTGCTCACTCGGGACAGAATAAAGTCAGATATAAAGGGGATATAGACAGGATAAAATTATCCTATAAGGGAAGTGGGATAAAAATGGATAAGATTTCTAATGTTCATAATTGGAAAGTTATTTTTCTCGAATAATAAACTTATTAAATTAACAAAATTGAAATTATATTTCAATATAAATAATATTTGAATTCTAATTTAAGAAATAAAAATAAAAATAAAATATTTTTAATTAATCCTATTTTAGTTTATATATTCAATTTTAATTCTATCTTATAATAAAAATTCAATCTATATATTAAATATTTATATTTATTATATATTTTAGGTATTTTTGTATTTTAGCTATGTTAGTACAGTTTGCTATTTGATAAAATTTTATTAAAGAATGATGAAAGCGGAAAAAAGAAATAATAAAGAAAATAATATAAAAAGAGAAAATAAAATAAAATAAAAATAAATTAAGAAATAGTGTTACGAGAGATTTTCACTTTCTCCGCTTATAAACATTTTAGGTTCATTTATAATAGTATGCCGTTTATATCAAAAAAATGTACATGATATAATGTAAATATATCCGACTTTAATACTGCGATTCACCAAACAATGAATAGGATATAAAAAAAAAAAATCCCAAGATTTGATATCATATCCTATCCAGGTTCTATCCCGATTAGAAATTCGGATGACCAAACGTAGGGGAATTGATTTCCGAATTGAAGTCGGCAAAGAAATTGACAAAACAAGAAAGAACGTGCACTTCGAAGAAGGAAAGTCCAAGTTGATCGAATCCTACTTTGAATTGGTCAACTTTGGGCCCATATGAATATATTCTATCGTGAGCTTCTTGGGTTGCAGTTGTTGACATGCGCCAGAGTTACTCGCGGTCTCGCAGAGGAAAATTCGTGATAATTAGATCCTAGGCGTCTTTCTTCATACGTGGAATCGAAGAAGAATATAAGTGTTTGTAGCTGATTAAATTTTTGTAGTAAAAATTCATATATAATTTCTTCATAAGATTAAAAGATTATTTAGCGAGGAATTACGTGGCTAAATAATGCATGAGTTATTAAGTGTAATTGGAACTTGGGAAATACTAAGAATGTCTGAGTGACTTAAATGTGATCGTAATCTCCGTTGTATCGCTTGATCTATAGTGAAATTCATTATTACTTTTTTGCGTGGACGTAGATAACTATGATAGAACTACATAAATTTAGTATCCAATCTTTTATCTTATTTTATTTTATTATTCGATCGCTTACTTTCCGCATCAAATTCCATAGAGAAGTCTTTCCCAAATATCAGATCATCAGTTATATTTGTCACCCAAGGATTATATCAAGTTAGCTTCTGGAAAGTTTGAGCAACAGAAAATCCTGAGGTTTGAGACAAATCAAGGGGTATGTGGTTCATTTTCACTTTTCAATGGAAGAAAAGAGAATTTAAGATTGCACAAGGGATTAAATGCATCATCCAGTCCACAAGGAGTAATCCATACAAAGAAAATACCGATTTCCCAAATTACCAGAGCTTCCTTATGTAAAAGTACACGTTTGCACTGTGAGGATCTGTTCTTGATTGGCTAGGTGTGCCTTTAAGATTAAAAAAAAAAAAAAACTGTACCCTCCTTGAGAAAGGACGAGATTCAGAGACTCGTGTGAACGACTCTCTTGTGCAAAAGCATAAATTTAGCTTCTTTCGGTTACTTGGAGAGAACGCTTCGACATTATTGGAAGACTAGGTAAGTTCTGAAGCGATACAAAATCTGCTACATGACTGATAAAGAACAATGTTGATCCTTCAAGATGTTTCCCAAATGCAGTGCCCCATGCCTAGCGCATACCCAGGACAAAATGAAAGCATCATCAAGCACTTCGACTGGTAGACCCTCAGGCTCAGAGGCCGAGAAATTGGGTTCCAAAGAAGCTAACTCCACTTCGAGAACCCCTTTCTTCTATGCTGCAACCCATGGGATTAACGAGATTATCAAGGACATTGAGGATGCATTTCCTCTTGCTATATAGTTCTCAGATAACGAAGGCCCGATTCATACTCTATTGAGCAGTCGTGTATTGCCGTGAAAATGTCTTCAGTCATATGTTGGATGAGCGAGGACAAACTTGTCACAGCATCTCCAGACAATTTGGAAACGACATCTTGCATTTGGCTGGAAAATTAGCTCCTTTGAACCGGCTCAATCTTGTCTCTGGAGCGACTCTGCAGATGCAGCGTGAACTACAATGGTTCAAGGTAGTTTGCGTTTCTACTCTCTCAAAATTCCGTACATAAGCAGAGAAGAAAAGTTTTTGCAGGACTGGTCAAGATCATTCCCGGATGTAACCAAAAAGTCCGCGAAAAGATTAGATGTTTTGGTAATGATCATCCTCCATTGTACTGGAAGTGGAAAAAATTGTGAAACCTGCTTTCAAGCTGGCTGTGAACCGTGCAAGGAAAACCCCGAGGATGGTATTTGCCGAGAGCACGCAAGGACTTAGTCATACAAGGAGAAGAATGGATGAAAGATGCAGCAAACCTGCGTGCCACGGTGTCTGCGCTCATCATGACAGAGTCGTATTCGGAGCCACCATCACCGTCCCTGGGGGCAGTGATGACGGTTCCAGTTTTGCAATATTTAGGTCCAAGAGGGCCTTGGCGATATCCGCAGTTGTGGATGCACTCTCTCTATTCTCATCCACTGCATTTATTCTAATGTTTCTGTCAATCCTCTCAGCATGCTGATGCCGAAGTGATGTTTCCTATTTGCATTGCCTAAGACATCGATCATCAGTGTGATATCGCCTTTTCTTTTCGTAACATCCATGATGGTGGCTTTCAGTGCGACACTCTTTCGTGCTCGGTGATAAGAAGGCGTGGGTTTTGATTGCAGTTGCTGCATCTGCTTGCGTTCGGGTGACCTTGCTTGCAACATCACAACTTCCCTCTAGTCGTGGGAGATGATCAATTCCACTACTGCCGCACTCTTTATGAATCAAAGCAAACGTCTTTTGTTCTAAGGCTCTGTTCATTTTACGAAAAATAATTTCTAAGAAAACGTTTTCCGAATTTTGCGTTCATTTAATGAAAAATGAATTCATTAGGGAAAATATTTTCCATCAAAAGAAAAAAGTCTTCTAAAATGAGGAAAAATGTTTTCCACTTTTGAAAAATGAAAAATATTTTCCTCATTTGATCTCTTTTATCTCACACCTCTCCAAATCATCACTTCTTCCTTCCATTTCTTCTTCTTCTTTTCTTTTTTTATTCTAATTATTCTTTAATTTTCTTTTTCTTTTTTAATTCGAATTATTTTTAATTTCCTTTTTCTTTTTTTTTTTTTTTTATTTTTATTTTCCTTTTCTTTATTTCTCATCTTCTTCTTTCTTGTGGTTAGTCGTTGGATTAGGTGAACCTCAAACTCGTCGATCTCAAACTCGCGCTCGTTGATTTGGTAAGCCTCAAGCTTGACGCTCACGCTTGCCAATCGGTGAGTGGAAAATATTTTCCTTACCGAACACTGGAAAATATTTTTCGAAACATTTTCAGGTTTTAGCCGAACACCAGAAAATATTATCATTTTCTTGAAAAATGACTTCTAGGAAAATATTTTCCGGAAATGGCACATTTTCCGCGAAACGAACGGATCCTAAATGCAACTTGATTTTCTTTTTCATCAATTTAAATTCAGTCAAATCGTAGATAAGGTAAGTATTTTCTTCTTTGCAATAGATGATTTCCGCAACCATGAGGAGAAGTTTCGCATGGGTCGCTGCTATACGCTGATTGCCAAAGCGTCCATTTGAGCATCATTCCATAATCCCTTTAGTAGCTTCTCGGTAACCCATCATTCGGCGTCCGAGCGAGTGAGCCAAGCAGTCCCCTTTAACGTTCTATGTACTATGTAGACATACATGAAAAACACTAATAATTAAAAATGAAATGATTCCATAGACGATGAAAATCTCTTTTGTTTATTCATTCTTATAAACAATCCAAAGGATTGTTCTCTTGAAAATATTTTTATCGGGAAAAGTGCCAAAAAGTCCTAAACCTTTTGGCTTTGTGCCGATTTAGTCCTAAACCTTTTTTTGGTGCCGATTTAGTCCTAAACATTTTTATGTTGTGTCAATTTAGTCCTTTCCGGCTAATTTTGGCCGGATTTTGCTGACTGGACGTCGGCCGGCTGACGTGGCCTGATCGGCGCTAACGTGTACAATTTTTAATAATATTTTAATATTTTTAAATACCTCGCCGGCCACCTCGCCGGTGGCGCGGGCGGCCTCGCGCCGGGCGGGCGAGGCTCGCCCGCCGGATCTGGCGAGGTCGAGCCTCGCTCGCCCACCCGGCGCGAGGCCGCCCTCGCGGCTGGGTGGCGAGGCTCGCCTCGCCGGATCGGCGAGGGTCGAGCCTCGCCCATGGCCGGCGAGGGCAAGCCCCGCCAGCTTGGCGCGAGGCCAGCCTGGACTCCTCCCGGCTCCGTTCTCCGATCCTAATCTCGCCCTAGAAATTTCCTCCCTCCTCCGCTCATCATCGTCGTCGTCTCTAGGGTTTACGGGAGCTCGGGGTGTCTTTGGTCGCGCGGCTCCGGCCCCGGATTTTCGCATGTTTCTCCCGCGGCGGCGATTCGTCGGGGTGGGGTTTTGTGATTCCCTGGGTTCTCCGAGGGCTGGCCTCGCGCCAAGCTGGCGGGGCTCGCCCTCGCCGGCCATGGGCGAGGCTCGACCCTCGCCGGATCCGGCGAGGCCGAGCCTCGCCGCCCGGCGCGAGGCCCTCGCGGCCGGGTGGCGAGCCGGATTTGGCGAGGTCGAGCCTCGCCGGCCATGGGCGAGGCTCGATCCTCGCCGGATCTGGGCGAGGCCGAGCCTCACGGCCATCGGCGAGGTGGCCGGCGAGGTCGACCTCGCGGCCGTCGCCCGGCCGGTCGCCCGGCTCCGACGACCTTGGAGGAAGAAGATGAGAAGAAAAAATAAAAATAAAAAAATAAAAGAATAAAAATAAAAATAAAAAGAGAAAAATAAAATAAAAAATATTTAAAAATATTTAAAAATATTAAAATATTATTAAAAATTATACACGTCGCGCCGATCAAGCTACGTCGGTCGGCCAGCGCCCAGTCAGCAAAATCCGGCCAAAATTGGCCGGAAAGGACTGAATTGGCACAACGTAAAAAGGTTTAGGACTAAATCGGCACCAAAAAAAGGTTTATGATTAAATCGGCACAAAACCAAAAGGTTTTGGACTTTTTTGGCACTTTTCCCATTTTTTATCACAAAATAAATAGAGCCTAAATGAATTCCTCCCCCTAAAAAGAAAGAGAGTTATTTCTAATATTTTAAAGGTAGAAATAAATGCATTGGAAGTCTTACAACTTGTCACAAAAGTGCGATTGAGTCTTAAAATTTTCAAAAAGTGCAATTAAATCATAAAATTTATTACGAAAGTGCAATCAAGTCCTAAAACTTTCCAAATGTGTAATTGAATCATGAAACTTGTCACGAAAGTGCATTTAAATCCTAAAATTTTCAAAAACAGTAATCAACTTGAGGTTTTGATTGAACTATTTTGACAAGTTTTAAGACTTGATTGCACTTTTCGAAAGTTTAAGCACCTGATTACACTTTCTTAATAAGTTTTGGGACGTAATTGCCCCATTTGAAAGTTTTAAAACTCAATTGTACTTTCATGATAAGTTTTAAGACCTCCAATGGACCTCTTAAAGGTAATATCATCTTTAGTTTAAATTCTAAATTTTTGTTTTTGAAAATTTCATCAAAGCCTATGTCAATTTACTTAAAATGAATTGCGATTATTTGTTGTATTCAATTAACAAAGATGTCAGCCGAAAAAAAAAGTTAACAAAGATATATATAATATTTAAGAATAAATCTCTCAAATCAAGTCTAAGATACACTCTCAATCATAAAGTAAAATGGGATCTGTACACCAAAAGTCCTAAAATTTACTATGAAAGTATAATCAAGTCCTGCTGCAAGTTTTTATAAATGCAATCAAGTAATTTTATCAACTCTGTTCAATTTAACTGGCGAAAAAAGCCAAAACAGAGTTTTTCAATGTACTTTAAAGACAAATGAGCTGATGTGGTGTTCAAGATGGCAGCGTTGCCGCCACGATTTTGCCGGCAAAGGCTAGGGCCATCGGAAGGTCCATTGGCCCTCACCCGCTGGCTCAGTCGTGGCACCACCACACTCCGCCACCACGCTAGGGTTGACCACATGAGTAGCCTCCGTCAGTGCTCGATGGCCACTGCTTGTGCCAATAATAAAAATCAAGATAGTCCTCGTCCTCTCGGTGCCAATCTGCACAAGCTCCATGTAATCGTCATAGATTTTTTCAAGTAACGACGGAATACTTTTAGGTTATGTTTTGTAGATAGAATAAAAGTAGGATTTGATAAAATTTTATCATATCCTATATTTAGTTCACGTTCAAGATAGGATCAGCTTAGATAAAAGAAGAATATAGCCCAAATAAAATCATCCTATAGGAGAGGAGGAATAAATGTTGATATAATATCTTGAATACATTGTATGACAGCTATTTTCTCAAATAACAAACATCTTAAATTAATAATATTTAAATAATAATTAAATATAACTAACATCTGAATTCTAAAATATAAAAGAAAATTAAAAATAACAAAAAATAACAATAGTATTCATTTTTATTTATCCCAAATTTTATTTATATATTTCAATTACTTTCAATAGAATATTATATGAAAAATATTTAGTATTAATATTTATTAAATGTTTTAGGTATATTAGGATAGTTTATCATTTAATAATTTTTTATTAAGGAATGACAGAAAGGAATAAAAAAGAACAGAATAAAAGAAATAAAAAAGAGAGGAAAAATAACAATAATAAGTAAATAAAAATGAAGTAGGCGAGAGAGTCGAAGCAATATACTTTTTGGTATTGTGAAAGTAAATGATCATATTTTCTCTCTCATACTAATTTGACATTCACTAGTTGATTTACCTTGTCAATGTTGCTATAGACCATTTACATTTTTTATTGTAGTGGACTTATGGCTCCGGAATGCTGCAATAAGCTCATTGATATTTAAGATTTAGATAGTACAATTATAATGATTTGATTGATGGAGGTTATCTTCGTTTGTGTGTCCGTGGTTTTTTAGTACGTGAAGCTTGAGAGATTCTTACCATTTCCATTTATGCGTTTGCAAGTTCATTTACATTGATATGTTGTTATTCATATCAAATAATAGATGACAAAAGATATGAAATATTCAGCTTTATTACTATGATTCATCAAACAATGTAATATAGCAAAATATTTGAATTTCATATTTTACCCTAACTAGAAATCTAGAAAAAGAAACACACGCAAATGAAATGGACTTGAATTGTATTTGTCATGTTGGGCCTATACGTGGCCCAATCTGTAAGTGTGTTTGATTGCCGGGGTTCTATGTTGTCAATTTTATATATCAGTACTGTGTAGTCTATGTATTACCCAGTTATATGCTAAGTGGTGCCTATGTAGTATGCATTGCTTGTCGCAGCCCTTTCAAGGTGAATCATGAGAAAGTTTAGCATATTGATAAGTAGGCGCGAATAACCCTCTCACGAGGTAGGGCACACACTTCGCAGGGCTCTCCCAAACCTTAACAATCATAATTTGAATTCTGATTTTGACATCCATAAAATCGCACAACAATTAAAATGTAGGAAATGAAGACCATAAATATCACAAGTGGAAAATTCAATTAAGTTAATTACTTGTAATGTGTGGGGAATTCAAAATGTATTCTTTGTGTCTATAGTTTTCGGAAAGTGATTCCATTAGGGTTAAATTAATAAATATTTGCCCTTGTATCGGTTATTTGGAGTGGTGATAAATATGTAATGCCATATCAGATATGTGATAGATTACAAATTTATTGAGTTGAGTCCCTCCTAGAGTTCGGTAAATTTTGCTCAACGTTTTAGTGAGTTTAGAATATTATTATGTATTATTGATGTCTAGAATAGACACCGCTGTCCTTCTTTATGTACCGATTTACTAGCTATCTTAGTAATTTATCAAAATATCTACTTTGGAACCATATAGTTAAGCCAAACGTCTCCCTTTAATTTGTACATCTCTCTCTCTCATCCACTATTGGGTATTTTTAACCCAACTTTTAACCCATGGTTGTTTGTTTTTATCCTTCTGTAACTCGTGTAAATTTGTAAATGCATCCCCTTGGTCATGTGATTCCCTTCCGAGATGCTTCAAGTCTTCAAAACCCCCCCTCCCCCCAACCCCTCTCTGTCAACTTTCGCTTTCCAATCTTTCGAGTAAAAGCAAGGATCTCTCGTTGATATTCCTAAAACTTCCAGTTCAATATTTCAAATGTTTACAAAGTGAATTATTGGACTTCTTCTTAATCTTACCAAATTAGTTTTATTGCTTAAAAAGATTTAGAGTTGTTAATTTATTTTCTTGATTAATGTGTTTTGAAGGTAATTAAAATTTTGATTTACTCAAATCATTTTAGATAAGTGAAAACTCTTGGACTAATTGAACTAAATTAGATTGATCCACTTAGTACTCTCGACTCAGTTGGTTGGAGTTAGTTAATTTAGCTTGAATTTGATGAAAAGTATGAGCAAGCCTCAATAATGTTATGTAGAGATATTATGATAATTTGACTTATCTTGATGAGTTCTTACACACCTTGATGTTTTTGATTAATTTCTATGAGATGGGTAGCACGTTGGATGTAAAAAATGTGAAAATGATGAAAAGGGCTTGAAAGTGTTATTTTCACAAATTTTGACTCTCCTACTGTTTATACTCACCTATTGGTTATAACCATCTGCCGTTTATGCTCATTTACTGGTTATACCACCTGCTGGTTATATCCACTTGTCGATAATGACAGTTTACCATTTCTGACTCGCTTGCTTGAGTAAAGCCTTTTATTATATTAATGTAGCGCGATGTGAAGAGAAGGTAGATATATGTGTTGTGGTGAACGTAATTATTTATTTATCATCACTTGCATGTGAAATGAAAGAATGTAAGCATGTCATTATATCTACTCACACATGTAATTATTGAAAGAATAACGTAATTGTATTTCAAGTATGAATTGCGTGAAAAGATATTGTGTACCATATGTCGATTTTAAAAATGAGCGTTGAATTTGTTATTGATGCAAGGGAGATCATATTTATATAATGTTATCATGTGCACTACTACTGTATGATTAAATATGGAAAGTATTATGTTATATATTTCCATCACTGCCCTCTGTGTCGGCATGCCTCAAGAGTCAAGATGGCCCGTGTTGCCGAGATGCTTTGCGAGTTGAGATGCCTCGAAAGTGTGTCAGGATGCCCCAAAGTATTTAGCAGGAGGAGTAAAGAATACAATACATGTATATATGCATATATAATACATGTCTATTAATGAACTCATTAATGATATCGTATCTCATAATATATTATGTCATCTGCATGCACTGGAGTGAATAATCTTATATATTGTTGTTATTGATTTCCATCAGCATATCATGATAAAGAAGAGAATGCATTTACTTTGCACTTTTCATACATAGTTCTCTTGTGTTGCTTTGAACTCACATTACTTGTTGGTATTGGGTTGAGTGGTAAGTGGATCACTTGCCTTGAATTAGATATTTTATTTATTGGATTTCAGCTCATCCCTTATTTTTCATATATGGGATGGATCCCTCCTTGTCGCTACTTTTTGGAGCTCCCATATATTTTGCATGTGAATACCAAGATATGCTTGTACTTGAACTGGTGACACTAAGGCTGCGTATGGCAACATTTCTTGGCCGGGGAACAATTTTTTTTTCAGAAATAGTTCTTTTATATTTCTATTCTAGGGAACAATTTCTAAGCAAAAAAACCTGTTTGATAACTGTACAAAATTTCTATTTCTAGAACAAAAATATAACAGAAACACGTTTGATAACCGCACAAAATTTCTATTTCTGGAATAGAAAAAGAACAGAAACACGTTTGGTAACTGCACAAAATTTCTATTCCAAATTTTATTTTTTAAAAAATTAAAAAAATGAATAAATGAATAAATTAGATATTACATAAAAATTGACAAGATCAAAATATTATTAGATTAATAATACATTTGATTAGTTGTAAGCATTATAGTCAAATATGCTTGTAACATAGGTGGTATTGTAATGGAACATGAGCTATTATTTATATCTATGTGTGAGGATCTTTACTTATGTTTTATAGCGTATTGAATTTATGTAGCGCTTTGTTAGAATCAGTATTCACAAACTAATGTTTTGAACTATAATTCTCAATAATATATTTTCTTTTGCGAATTTTAATGTTTGGTATAGCAAATATTGCGAAAAAAGCACACGTGATATTGTTAGCCAAATTAATTTATGCTCATTTCCTTGGGACTAAGTTTTTACTCTTTAAAAAAAAAATTGTAATTCTAGTGCATGCGTGGCTTAGGGATCTTAGTCTCTTCTAATCTTGACATAGATGTCGGGTTGGGGTTGGAAATTTCCAACTGTTGGAATGGTGCGTGCATGGCGTGGCTTTATTGTCATCATGCATTTAGTTCATAGTATGCTCCTAAAACACTTAGTAAAGACCTCGGTCTCTTGCATTTTGAACCGTCGATGCATCCCATCTTGATGTTACTTTTTACCTTGCTTCTTCCGAATTACCTTGTTGTCGTTATAAGGTTTTGGCTAATTTTAATAAAGGGAGGTGTTTTTCTTCTCCTCTTTTGCTTTTTTTTTCTTTCTTGACTAGCATACAAGCTTTGGACGGTGGTTTGTAGGTCTTGAAGTGTCAACTATACAATGGCTTACCATTTGCTTCTCTTCTATTTGTCCATATTTATGATACATTCAATGGCATTTATGCTCATGGAGATAGAATTGGATGACCTTAATACTATTAATAGAAATGTATTCATAATAGTTTACAAACACATCGCAAAAGTTTTCACCAAAAAACAAAAAACACGTCAAAAAAGTCGGAAATAAAAAGTCATGGAATCTCTTGCATATTGTGATCCATTGCCATCATATTTGCAATATTTTTCCTGATCATATTTATCTCAGCCTCCTCATCACGTGATGCATCATCCACAACCTCGTCTTCTGTAGATCCAAGTGGATAATCTGGATCTCCATAAAGGGCAAAGTTTCTATCCATCTTGTCTTGGTCACGAATATAATTATGAAGAGTACAACATGCGATTACAATATATGCTTGCTTTCGAATTGAAAATGGAGGCATGTGTCTCAAAATGGAGAAGCGATTTTTTAATGCCCCAAATGACCTCTCGATAACATTTCTCAATGAAGAATGCTTATAGTTGAACAATTCTTTTGTTGTTCTGGGCTGTCTCATTCTACCCCTATACTCATTCAAATGATATTGTTCACCTTTAAATGGAGTTAAAAATCCTGGAAGTGATGCATAACCAGAATCTACTACATAGTATTTCCCTACAAGAATATATACATAAATTTGTTATGATATGCAATAGCTATACAATCATAAAGAAAATCACTTAATATAGACAAAACAAATACCTGGTGGTGGTCGAGGAAATTGCAATCGAGGAGTCTCGAGTGCTGCCGAGAGAACCCGACAATCATTGGCAGATCCTTCCTACCCAGCATATACGAAAGTATATTTCATATCAAATGAACAAGCACACATCACATTTTGAGTAGTAGTCTATTTCCTGCCTCTAAATGGGATTTGTTTTGATATAGGGACGGATGCATTAATGTGGGTGCCATCAATAGCACCAATGCAGCCCTGTGATTTTATGAAATTATAGCGTTAGACAATATTATCAACTATATATATATATATATATATATATATATATATATATATATATTAATAATGTAAAAGTGATATTAAAATCATACCTTGAAGTAACGTGCATGGTTAGGATCGATAAGAATCTCCTATGGAACAATATCAAAAGAAGGCGGCCTGATAACCTTTTTTGATAATTTGAGAAACGCTTTTAATACCATAGTGAAGAACTTACTGATTGTTTGTCCCAAACGTTGAAATCTCTCACATAAATCTCTATTTGTGTTTTTGTGACCAACTATAGATAAAAAAAAATCCCAACTTGTTTATCTACCTTTACATATCAAGTATCTTTCAGCCAGCCTCTTGCCTTCATTAGATCACATAGGTTAAGAAAAACATGTCTCTCTAACCTGAATGCTTCATATATCCTATCCGAATGTCCATAAACAACTTCCCTTACCCATTCGGCTCTTGATAATTTACTATCCCTAATAGGCTCTTTCATATGCAAAGACATGTCCAAATTAACAAGAGTTAACCATGCTATTATTATGTCAATATCAAAGTCATCCAAATACCATTCACCTGCTGCTACCTCTTCATTAGACACACTATTTGATTCATCTTCCATAGTACCTATGCCATTACACAAATATAAGAAAATCAATATAGATATATGTAAAAATAAAAATAAAAAATAATAGAAACCAATAACGTAAGTAATAGAGTGAAAAGCCAAACCAAATATAAAAATTCAACATAATCCATCATATCCAAACCACAACAGAAATGCAAAAGTCTCAACACCAATATCTTGAACAACAAAATAACAACCAACAACATAAAAAACATAGTCTAATAAAACTCCATGCAATCCACGACACATTTCCTAACATCCACTAAAGACGTTGGAGAAGTCCATATCTCATTTCAGTTGGGGTTTTGATAAAAGCCTCCCTCCACGTGGCATTATCGCAAGCTCGCTCCACTGCTTTGCTATAGAGATTTAGGTCCAACATAGGCATGGTAAGTAGAGTATCAATCACCACAGATATGGAGAATGGGTCTATAGGTGGTGATGTCACTTGTGAGTTGACAGAATCACTCACGGATTGATTAACCCTACTTTTGATCATCTCTTGCAAGGTTTTGCAGGTGCTAGCAACATCAAACGATTGACTCTTCCTTCTCCTCTTAGTATTTGGAGTTTTATCCATCCTATGTTTGTCATGAACTGGAGTAGGAGTTTTATTAGACATAACATCTTCCTCATTAACATGTTGTGCACTAAAGTCCTCTGGTCCATTGTCTGCATCATCACCAATAATGTTAAGTTTATCCAACATCACCAAATCTTCGGCATTTCCTACTGCATAGTCCCTAGTAGCATATGTATCACCAAATACAATACACAAGTCAGGATATTGAGGAAACTCATCCTTCTTGAATTTCACCCATTCAATATTATCCTGCAATTTTCACAATGATGACATATATTAGCAATACAATTAAACATATTAGATGTACATATATAGTGCTATGAAAATGGTCAAAGGTTAAATCATACCTTGATATGAGATTCCTATATGCTTGGATCATCAATAACAACTTTTTTGTTCACATTATCCCAGCCAAATCCGGATTGTGAAAGAAGCTTCTTGAAACTAGCATACTGCTTTTTCAATTTGTTCACCTTATTCTTCAACTGTACTGCAGTATATTGAAGCTCTGCTTATTTGTTGAATTCTATCCGTATGTTATTCCACCCTACTTTGTTGAAAGTAAAAGAGGTGCAATTTCCTTTTTTTGACCTCTTCTACCAACAAACTAATGAACAAATTCGTTAAAAGCTCAGTCCACTTTGCGATGAATACCTCTTTTTGGGATGCCATGTAACCTTCACTAGTTGAACATCATATGAGTTCAAGACAATTAAAAAGAAAGTGCAACATGCTGCTACCTTCTTTTCTCATCACCATCTTGTGGACTAAAGAAAGACACAAGCATCAAAATGTCTTTATAGCTCTAAACATTGGATAGCTATTCAGTGCATAAACATTGGGTAGCTATTCAGTGCAATGTTTGAATTCTCAAATCTTTCATTCCATTATTGTATATTTTTTCAAGACGATTTGCTCCTCAAAACAAAGAACCGGCAAGATCAGTAAACAAAGAACCAACAAAATCAGCAAAACAGAACTAGCAAAACAAGAAAACAGCAAAATCAGTAAACACAAATCAAGCTGAAACTACTGCAGAATTGACAGATTTCAAATGTGTTTTTCAGCAACCAAACGACATCCATTATAGGCGTACGACATATCAAATCGAAGCTCTAGAAGTTTATTTTTTATGTCTAGAAGGGCTCGAGGTCAAAAAAATTCATCTAGCACTTCGTTTCAGCCAAAACAGTAAGTCCATCACAAAGATACGAAATTGCAGAGTAACACAAATCAAGCTCAATCAACCTCAAGTTCATAATCATTGATTGTCAATCCACAAAAAAATCATCCAATAACATCATCAATCACAGATCTAAGCATATTATGTTAATCTAAAGTTGAATCCTAAGCTCGATCCGTGACTCTAAACATAACATCAAGCAGAAAATCAGTTCCTCACCAAGCATGACTAAATCATTTGTTTGCACCAGCAACATCATATCAAGATAATCAGCTTTCTGTATTACTTGAATCCTCACCATACGAAAGCACAATTCAAGAGAAGGACAAGCAGGGAAAGCTTAATACAACATAACAGTAGAAGACAACCAATATCTCTAGACTCATAACCAAGATTCAAACAAAAAAGTACCAGATAATTGAACCACAAAGCCATTAGTGAGGACGAAAGTGATACAACAATAAGCTTTAACAGGCAAACTAATCACACGTGATAACAACAAATCACAGCAGTGATTCACTTTACTCATTACTAACAGCAATAACCAAGGATCAAGTAAAAGAAAGGAATCAACTAGGAATGAGCTTCAAATTAACGAAAACATGATTACACTGATGAACAGAAAGTTGTCTACATATAACAAACTAACTACCTCTTTGCTTTCCTACTTGATGCGAGACTAGATGTTAGGAAAAAGAATCCCAGAAATACTTTCTAATTCCTACATGAGATACTCCAACGAGAAAGACAGTGAGCATTGCAAACTTGCAGTTAAATCAAAAATCAAAGCAATTATCAACACATAAGGCGGCATCCTCATTAAGGTGCTCTCATTTATAAGTGTTCATCCCCTTTGCTTTATAGTTTTGTAAGGTTGGGCATCCCTTGCTAGTTCATGAACGAATCAGATAGATATAACTTTGAATCTATGAGATATTTCTTGATCAGAAAATTGCCACAAAAAGTTTGATGAAGTGCATATCCAAAGCTTCACACAAGCATCAATGACAACTAGAATCAGGCATATAAAAATAATAAACTGAACATGTTGTTCTAGTAATCAATACTTCAGCAGCATTAACAGATTACAGCAGAGTTTCAGGTATGCAATTGATAGGGGAAAATAGAGAAAGAGCGAGCGTCATATCGAAAGAGAGAGAGACAGATCGCATAGGCCTTATTCAATCTAAATCAACCATAAAATTCAGTAAATATATGTGCATAAGGCGCAACATGCTTATCTACATCCAAGAAATGAAGCTTTCCTTCATTTAACATGCATATCCCGAACCATTAGGTCCAGGTATCCACTCTAACTCCATTGATCAAGGGCAACACAAGCACGGGGGAAGCAACGTGAGAGAAGCGAGCACAAACAGAGGCAACGCGATAGAGGCGACACAATTCAACTTCAAAAAAAGTGAGAATCACCACTAGAACAGGTACAATGAGAAGGAATCAAAGCAACAAACCTAATTTAGGGCAAGACGACCACGAGGCGATGCGACCAGAGGCGATGCGAGCCGGAGAAACTTGACCAGAGGCGACGGGATTGCAAGTAGTGGGATTGGAGAGAGGCGATCGAAGGCGATGGCACTGCAGGTGGCAGATTCAACTTCAGAAAAACTAGAACATGTACAATGAGAAGTAATCAAAGCAACAAACCATATATGACCAATCGACTCGAGAACAAATTATTAACAAATCTAACAAAAGATAAGCACAAGTCCACTCAAAATTCAACAACTCTTAGCTCTGGCCTTTCTTATAGTGAATAGTCATATGATATATGATATCGAAGTCTCGGAAGTATGCGGAACCACCAATGCAAATCATACCATTCAATGTAAGCATTTCATAATAGCTCACCCTCCCGCGCCCACCCCCCAACCAAAAAGAAAAAAAAAACACACACACACACACATAAAACACTTTATCATTAGAGATGTGAGCAAATAGGTTGTCATCGAGGCAGCTCGACATATCTAACTCAATGCTATGTCTTCGATAATTGACCAAATCAGATTAACTTCTCTGCTAATTGATACAATATAATCCAACAAAAGTGAAGGTAACGTCGTATAGATCCTCATCATTAATCCGCCCGCCTGCACTACATTTTTACACATTGAAAAATAGCAGACCCTCGATCAGTCAAAACCTAGAAAACATTGCACCATCAACCCAAGAGAATTCGACAAAAAAATAACACCGCAGATGAGCTGAAAAAAATTAAGGGCTTTGAATTCATTCAAACCAATCACGGCCCTCAACAATGCAACCGATATACAATTACAATAACTCCCATCAATATAAACAGAGACCATCTCGACAAAGGTCGGAACCAATCACACCAAAAAAAAAAAAAAAATCCTCACGACAAAGCCACGAACAGGCTCGTGACATCACAAGAAAACCCCTCACGACAAAGCCACGGACAAGCTCGTGACATCACAAGAAAACCTCGCAAGAAACGCATTTCTCCGAACGGTACCTTTCTCTTTCTGCAAATTGCAAATAAGGGTTCTCTGTTTTTCACCCTGGGAGAGAGAACGCAGTGTTCTTATATCGGATCCTGCAGTAAGGGCCTCTGTTTTCAAGGCCGATTCTGTCTTCCCCATAAGAATACAACAATTCGTATTAAGATCACAATCACCCTCGTCGCAACCAGAGACGACAGGATTGACGGCACCGAAGAGAGGCGGAGGCAACGGGACTGGACGCAATCAGCTCGGAGAGAGGCGACCCAACCGGAGTGTCGTGTCGCGACCAGAGATGATGGGATTGATGGCACCGAAGGGAGGCGGAGGCGATGGGATTGGACGCAATCGGCTCGGAGAGAGGTGACCCAACCGGAGTGTTGCGTTGTGACCAGAGACGACGGGATTGACAACACCGAAGAGAGGCGGAGGCAACAAGACTAGAGCAATCGGCTCGGAGAGAGGCGACCCAACCAAAGTGTCGCGTTGCGACCAGAGACGACGGGATTGATGGCATCGAAGAGAGGCGGAGGCGATGGGACTGGACGCAATCGGCTTGGAGAGAGGCAACCCAATCGGAGTACAAGACCACTGACCGGCGACGACAGGACCGGCGAAGACAAGACCGGAGAGAGGCGACCGGAGATGAGATCGGAGAGAGGCAAGCGGACGAAGGGAGAGGTGAAAATGGAAGATCGCGAAAGTGAAATTAGGGTTGCCCAATTTGTTTCTTATTTTTGTTCCTGGGAATTCTTGGTGGGAACGAGAAGTAACTTTTTTACTTCTCATTTCTGTTCCAAAACCATTCCCGGACTAATTTTCTATTCCCGGGAACAAAAAACCAACTTGTCATTATCAAACAGGTTTCTATTCTTTTTTTGTTCTGGGGAACAAAAGAATAGAAATTCTTGGGCTGGGGAAGGTTACCATGCGCAGCCTAAGTGTAGTTCTAATGTATAGGTTCACGGGGAGTTTGTTAGACCATCTAGGGGTTTAGATGGTCTCCTTGGTTTCGACGAATGATGACTTATCGACGGCAAGGTTGTCAATCGATAAGTATAACTTAACCTTTGTACCGGCAAATTTTTGGGCTTCGCGTGCTATGTTGATGATAGGTGATCCTGATTTTTCCCAAACTTATTTATTTGATTTGGAGTCACCACTAACCTAATAGGTTGATGAGGGGTCATTTAAGATGCCGCAGCCCACCTTAATTATGTGAGCTGGCAATTTTGAGTTCGGAAACTTGATTACCCTAGTTTTGTTTAACTCTGTTGGGGGATACCTTATTGCTTTAACAAAATATTATTTAATGCAATGCTTTTCGTTTATATGAATCTATTAACATACAAAAGTGCTCAAACACTAAAATAGAACAATTAATAATAAAGATAAAAGATTGGGAGAAAAATAGAACAACCCGAGTTGTATTGGGCAAAATTATACAAAACTATATTGTAAAAGGCTGGGAACTGGGACAGGACCTTGAGAGCTACGTATAAAAATAAACGTGCACTAGTCTAATAAAATAAAGTCTGTCTTTTAATCTACGTGATGAGGAAAAAATTCTAAATGCAATACGGTGGAATCAGCAATGTTAGAAATTGACCTAATCTTATTAGAATAGTACTATAAATACCCACATGCTATCTTAAAGCTTTTTCTTTTTTTTTTTTTTTTTTATGCAATGATATTGTCCAAATGTATAAGAAAAAGTAGGGTGAACATGGTTCAGATTTGGCCAGTCCACACCCTAATCCTAGGATCAACCCACACAATGTTAGTCCTCAATTTTTGGGACCGAGGACCAATCCTATTAAGCTTGGGACTAAGGATCGAACCGACCCAATGGGTTTAGTCTGGTTCTAAGGTCAACTTGAGACCAATTGATAATTTTTCTATTTTATTTTTTGTACTCCCTAAAAAGACAACCAAGGACTACACCAACCCAATGGGTTGGGTGACAAGCGAGGTTAGCTAAGAGAGGCGAGCGGTGAGCGTCGAGTGGGGTGAGCGTCGAGCAAGGCAAACAGCAAGCAACAAGCAAGACGAGCATCGAGTGGCACGAGTGACCAAAAGTGAGCTAGACGAGTATCGAGTGGCGAGTGGAGAATTTTTTTTTTTTTGGCAAATTGAAAACTAAGAGAACAAACAAGATAAAAGAGAACGAGTACTAGAAGATGATGCCATGAGTAGTTATTTATGCCATTTTGGACGTTATGATAACTCCTCACAAATAAATTTTCCTCTCTTGTAAATTATGGTTGTGGACGCCATAAAAGACATTAAGAATCTAAATTATTAAAGAACAAAGTGTAAAATTACTTGGACTCCTTACTAAAAATTATTTCTTAATAAAAAAATTATAAATAATGTATTAGATATATAATATATATACAATCAAGGTTGCTCCGACCCTAAACTCTCAAAACCGAGAACTAACTTATACTGTGCTGGTCTAGGAATCCCAAGACCAATGATAGATCAAGTCTCCGTAGGAACCAGACCGAGACTGGCAGGGTTGGGCCGATCCAGAGTCGGTCCAAGATTGACCCTAGACCAATGCTCACCCCAAAGAAGAAGGAAAAATTCAAAATAAGCGCTTGAAATACTCTCATTTTTCTCAAATAAGAGCTTGAAATGAATATTATTTCAAATAAGAGTCCAAAATGCCTTCATTTTTTCAAATAAGAAATTGAAGTAGATATTGTTTTAAATAAGTGCCTGAAGTAGTTATACATTGGGTCCGTTTGGTTCGGCTCTTGGGGAATGCATTTACAAAAGTGCAAATACTTTTGGGTGAAAGGGGTTTTTTGAAATGTAAATAACGTTTGGTAAAATTTGCATTGAGAAACAACTTTGGCCAAAATATCGTTTAATAAAATTTGCATTTGTAAATGAATTTTATTAAATTAAAAAAACAAAAAAAATATTTGTATTTTTTTTTTTTTGAAGTCCGGCCACAGACCATTGGTTTGGCAGCCAAACCGTCGAATCTAGAGGCCAGATGGCCGGATCTAGCCCCCGGACGGTCGCCGGGGTTAGGCGACCCCAAGCGAGCATGACCCAGGCGGCCGTCACCTAGGATCGCTTGACCCCAGCGATCGTCGCTTGAGGTCACGCAACCTCAGGTGACCACTTGGGTCACGCAATTCAGGCCATCAATCGTTTGGGTCATGCGACCCAAGCATTGCCTGAGGTTTGGCGACGGTCACATGGGTTCGGCGACCCTCAGGTGGCGGTCACCGGTGCGCGTGACCCCTTGCATTTTCGGAATGCAAGTTCCCAAAGGACCTCTAAACCTACTTTGGACTAAGGGTCCTTAGAGTCTTTTGGAGATGTAATTGCATCTTGCCAAAGTCGCCCAAAAAATCGAACCAAACACGTTTGCATTTAGCAAGGGACTTTAGAGTCCCAAAGCCCATTCCCAAAAATGAACCAAACAAGGCCATTATCCGTGATTATATATTATCTAACTCACTAGCTATGAAGAGCAATTTCGTCCTTTAAATTTTTCTTTTCTTTTTGCTTTCTTTTTTGCTTTTTTTTTTATAAAAAACTAAAACTTAGAAAAAGAAAAGGAAAAACAAGCCACCCCATCATCGGTGAGCGACGGGGTTACTAGTACCTGGGCAAGGGTCGACAGCCCCCACCGACTAAAGGTAAGGACCAAGAGGCCCTTGCTAGAGATGGGAGAGGGCGACGACCCTCTCCCAAATCTAGGTGAGGATCGCCCACCCTCACCCTAGTCCGGGGGAGGGTCATTGGCCTCATGCAGATCGGCGGTCTTTGGTTAGTGCCTAGCCCAAGTGCCGACGACCCCACTAACCATCGCCACTAATGGGGTGGCTTGTGTTTTTCCTTCTTCTTCTTTTAAGTTTTTAATTGAATTTAATTAAAATTTAAATTGTGTTTGGATAAAAATATCTCTGATTTGTCAGAATTTTTTGTTGGTCGACGAGCTGGCGAGGCTAGGCCCTTATTAATCACTTCCAGCCCTTTTCGAAAAACTGATATGGCCATTTCAAATTTTTATCTCAAACAAATTCTACTTTAGACTCCTATTTGAGAAATTAAGAGCACCTCAAATTCTTATTTGGAATTTTTCCTGAGAAAAATAAATCTCTATTTCAAAACACATAAACAAATAAAATAAAAGGAAAACGTCTAAATCACGCGCGGGAAATCTCTCTATTTTCACGTGACTGCGATAAGAGGTTGGAATATACAGACCCCATGAGCATTAAGATGCAATAAACAGTGGGATTTCTATAAATAAAATAAAATTAAAAAGGGACCCCCACACCACGCGAGTAACATACGTTTAAGGTTTGGACAATGGACGTCCAGCCCGTTCCCAGGCTTAAATACGGCCCCGGCACGTGCCACAACAATTTGAGAACGAACCTTCAAGTGCGACTGCACACGCGAATCAATGCAAACAAACTTGGATCAAAATAACATTTATAATCTGATTGGGGTGAGCAAAAGGAACTGATTGAACGGAGAATCGCTCACAGAGGCTCCAGTCCATTTTCTGATTCCATAAAATTGAAATTGGTGATTTTGGTCCAGTCCTAGGGATAGAACCATTCATGTCAGACCAATTATTTTTTAAAATTGTGATTTTATTTTTTGCAAAATTATTAAAGAAATAATTTGAACTCTTAATTATTAGGGTTTTGACGAAAACTCAAGAAAGGTATGCTTTTGTTAGGTGCATAGCTTAATTTTTATTCACAACCCTTCCTACAGCCTGTGTTCTCGTTTAATGTGGGATTTTTGATGTGTCTGACTAGTCTCTCTTGTGGTGTCTAGCCTTCCATGCAAATTCCTTTGATGTGAAACTCCTGGCTTGTCTCTATTATTTTGTCCAACTGAATGTCGAGAGTCTCACATCGAACGGGCACGCAAAGACCATGAGGGGGTTGTGAATAAAAGTCAAACCATGCTCCAATCAAAGCATGTTTCTCTTGGCCTTTTTGCTAAGATTAAATATAGTATTTGTTAAGTGTGTGATGCTCACACAACTTTTGAAGCATTTTGCGAGTAAAGAGCTAATGCTTGATTTTAAAGGGGAGGGAAAATTGGTATATCAACGTAATTTATGAGTTTCATTGGATAGTCAAGAACCAAATCAAACCGATGGTCTAGTTCCATGATCAGTCGTTCGATTGTTGGTCCCAAAATAGGGAACCAGTCCAATTAGTCCGATTCTTGGTTTCTGGGTGGGATCGGATTAGACCGAAAATCGATCATCCCTACCACAATTATCTTATCAAATATCCACATCGAAACAGGTTACCAAAAAGCATTTGATATCAATTTGATGAAAAAAGATGAGATATCATAACATCCATAATAAGTTAACGAGAAAACTATCGGATGAAATCAAACATGAAGGATTATAACTCCGAGTGAAACTTGTTCCAAAACGAATCATGCCATGCCTGGGTAACCCATTTAGGGGTAAATACTTGGATCAAACCATAACAAACGGATAATAGGCTCACGCAAGTGTTACAGATGTTTCACCTTGCACGCAGCCAAGACGGTAACCAGTCCTGCAAATCACTTGAGGGTAGACCAATCAAATAGGTGAGTTAAGTGAAAAATAGTTTGACCCAAAATGAATTATTTAATCCATTTTAACTCACATTCAAGTGATACAAATATAGTGATACTTGATTCGATTCATATTGCTAGAACACTTCCATAGTATTTAACATGATATAAGAAGACTTATACCTAAGTTGATATGAGAATGTTGAGTGAATAAGCATAAAATCAAGTGAATGTGAGAGAGAGTTGTAGAGCTGAGTTGAGTTTTTTAAATAAGTTGTAAACTCACATATCACCACATTCTAAATCCATTTACTAATTTTAACTAGCTCATGTAACTACTCAGCCCATTAAATATGGATTAAAAAAATGATTTTATGATGTATTTTGACAGGTCTACTTGATAGAACTTCAACTAGCGATACAAACAGCAACCACGTTTCTCTCCTTTTTTGGCCCAAAGTCTTCTCTGTTCTGCCGTGTACCTTGGCCCAGAATCCCTATGTTTATTTTCTTTATTTGTTTTATGTTATTTATTTTTCTGATCCCACATTTCCGGACCCACATTTTCTCTATATTGTGGCGGTTATTCGACATGCAGTTTTTCCACATACGTACCTTTTCGTGACAATAGCCCATTTGGTAACCGCCTTGATAAAAGGTGGTGTATAAAGGAACAATCGTTCATTATAATGGGTAATTACAAGGCCTAATTCAAACTCTTTCATTTAGAATACATCATCAATACAAGAGTGAATTGGGTTAGTAGCGTGTGCCCAATTGTCTTTGTATTTTCAAGTTTTTTTTTTTTCAGACGAGCGAGAACAAGAACAATGGTTGGAGGTTTGTCTATAAACGATTATGGCTTCCGCATATGAATTATTTTGTTTATCATTTGGTATCAGAGCATGTTTAGTGCCTCTGCCTTGTTTTTGTTGAATTTTTGGTATACTTTCGGGCATTTTTGAGGATGAACAATAACTCAAATTTTGAGGCCAAGAGTGATTCGCCGATTCCGGGCAAAATCCGGCGACCCACCTCTTGAATTCGGACCCGTACAGTCGCACTGCCATGAGGAACATTAGCCATGAGTTATTTCGGCATATCAATGTTCGCCGGAGGCTAATCGGGCGGTGGAAATCACGGTGGTTGAGGATATGTGTTTTTGGAAATTTACTTATGATTTGGGGCCAATTTCTTCATCATTTTCACCGAAACTTGAACCCATGTGGTCGTACTAGCATGCTCTTCAAAACCCATTATTTATTTCGGTCTGAGATGGGCTGCCGGAGAAGAAACGGCCGGCGAAATCGAGGCAGAACGGCGAAGAAATTCATTCTAGGCACAAGGAAGAAGGCGCGTGGAGCGCACGTGCCACACGCTCTCACGCGTGTAGCACACGCCTGCAGGGCACGCGCCCACGCGGATTCTGGCACGTGCTCGGCACGCACCTAACGTCCCCTCCGCTCATCTCATTTTACGCTTTTGCCCCAAAATTTTCATGTTTTTGCAATCCTGCCCTTAGCCAATTTATTTACTGTTCTGCCCTTGGTACATTTATTAATTATTATGTCATTTCATGCATTTTATGAATATTTTATGCATGAAATTAAATGTCCAATGGTTCATATATTTAATTAATCAGAGAGTGGCCACAGCATCTTTAATTGATTAAATTTATATATTAAGAGCCTCCGAATCATATTTAGAAATGGACACTAATTGTAATTAATTATATTAATATAATGAATTTTATCCCACAAGAATTTTCATTGTATTAATATGATTAATTAGGATGAAATATCATATTATTTTTCTTAATTTACCCATGGGGATTAAGAAAAAAACATATAATATGGTAGTTTCTTTATGATGTAATTATGAATCTATTTAAATTAAAAACTTAGCCCATAGGCATTTTTTTTGTTATGTGATTCATATTCGTGACATTTTACATTGGTAAAACATGTTTTATGTATATTTTGCCTCAAATTTTGTGACATAAGCATGATTATTGGATATGCAGTTTTGCAACCTGTGAATTTCTCTAAATTTAAGTTTGATGTTCCCATACTGAATGGTGAGAACTATAAAGTTTGGAATGAGTCAGTTCTTCTTCAATTGGGGTGGATGGACATTGACTATGCTATAAGGAAAGACGAACCACTTGCTCTTACTAATTCGAGCACTCCAGCTGAGATAGCTCTTTATAACCAATGGGAGCAGTCCAACCGTGTTTGTGCCATGTTTATAAGAGCTAAGATATCTCCTAGTATTCGTGGTTTGGTTGCTCAGCATAGCAATGCTAAGGCTTTATTTGAGGCCATAGATGCGCAGTTTAAAAGTTCTGAAAAGGCACATGCCATGACCCTAATTATGAAGTTTTCATCATTAAAGTTCATTAATGTTAAAGGTGTGCGTGAGCACATCATGCAAATGAGGAATATTGCGGCTCAGCTTAAGAACCTTGAGGTTGAAATATCTGAATCTTTTCCTATGTATTATATTCTAAACACTATACCATAACGGTATGTACCTTTCAAGATCTCTTACAACACATTAAGAATAAATTGTCAATTAATGAGCTCATGACCATATGTGTTTAAGAGGAAGAAAGACTGATTATGGAATTGGGAGAAAGTGCTCATTTGGCAACACAAGGAAAGAATAAGGGCCATGGTAAGTATAAGGGAAAAGCTAAAATACCCCACCGAGCTGACATTAAGAAAGAATCCAAATGTTTCTTCTGTAAAAGAAATGGGCATATTAAGAAGGATTATGTCAGATTTAAGGCTTGGTTTGAAAAGAAAGGTAATCCAATATCTTGTGTTTGTTATGAATCTAATATAGCTAATGTAAGTCATAACACTTGCTGGAATGATTCTGGATCTATAATCCACATTATGAATTCCTTTAAGGGTTTTCAAAACCACAGGAAGCCAGTGAGAAGTGAACAAAGCATCTATTCAGGAAACAAGATGCGTTCGCATGTGGAAACTATTGGGACATGCAGACTAGTTCTCAATAGTAGCTTTGTTTTGAATTTGAAAATGACCTTTTATGTTCCTAGTTTTTCTAGAAACTTAATTTCAGTTTCAAGATATGTACATTTGGGTTATTCTTTTAAATTTTCAAATTTGACATTATGTTTATCGTTTACATCTGAAATTGTTGGGAGTGATACTTTGTCTGATGGTCTTTTTCGAATTAATTTACAAGACAATGCCTATTATGATACAATGCATGTTCATGATAACGCTGGTATGAAACGATGTGTTGTGAAAGAACATTCCTCTATGTTGTGGCACCGGAGATTATGACATATTTTCATAAAAAGAATTAAGCGATTAGTAAATGATGGAGTACTCAATACTTTAGATTTTACTGATTGTGATACTTGTGTGGATTGTATAAAAAGAAAGCAGACCAATAAGTCGAAGAAATGTGTCAAGAGGAGTACATAAATATTAGAAATCATACATACGGATATATGTAGTCCGGATATGGACTCGTGTGGTCAGAAATAATTCATCTCTTTCATAGATGATTACTCACGTTACATGTATTTCTACTTGATTCATAATAAGTATGAAGCATTAGATGCTTTTAAAGTATTTAAGGTGGAAGTAGAGAAACAATGCGGTAAGCAAATTAAGATCGTGAGATCAAATAGAGGTGAAGAATTCTATGGTAGATACATTGAAGATGGACAAGCACTTGGTCCATTTGCAAAGTTTCTTCAAGAGTATGAGATAGTTGCCCAATATACTATGCCTAGTTCTCGAACCAAAACGGTGTAGCGGAAAGAAGAAACTGAACTTTATTAGACATGGTGTGGAGTATGCTTAGCGACTCCAAACTTCCTAAGTCCTTGTGGACTGAAGCACTTAAGACAGCTATGTATATATTAAATCGAGTTCCGACCAAGGCTGTCCCAAGGACACCTTTTGAGTTATTTAAAGGTTAGAAACCGAGTTTGCAACATGTACGCGTTTGGGGATGCCCGTCAAAAGTGAGAGTTTACAATCCACAAAAAAAGAAGTTGGACCCAGGGACCATAAGTGGGTATTTCATTGGATATGTCGAAAGATCTAAGGGATACAAGTTTTATTATCCATCTCACACCATTAGGATTGTGGAATCAAGAAACGCTAAATTTCTTGAAAATTGCTTGATTAGTGGGAGCGATCGATCGAAGGACCTTGATCTTAAGAAAGATCATACAGATACTTAATTTTCCACCTCAAGTTTAAGGTTGGTTGTTATTCATCATGCCCCTTCAGTTCAACCGGCTATTGAACAACCAATCGTTGAAGTTCCACAACCTGCTGATATTGATCTAGTAGATCCAGTTGTTCAGTAATTATCAGAAACTGTTGAACAACTAGTTGAACATCACGCTCCTTAAGAGAATTTTGATGCAACATTGAGAAGATCTACTAGAATAAGGAAATCGGCAATTCTTAGTGATTATATTGTGTATTTACAAGAGTTTGACTACAATATTGGAGTTAAGAATGTCTCGAAACGTTTTCATAAGCCATGGATAGTAATAAATCTAATTTGTGGTACGATGCCATGAATGAAGATATGAGTTCTATGGCATCTAACAAAGTCTAGGATTCGGTTGAGTTACCTGATGATGCGAAGGCCATTGGTTGTAAATGAGTCTTCAAAACTAAGAAGGATTCATTGGGTAACATTGAAAGATATAAAGCTAGACCCGTTGCCAAAGAATTCACTCAAAAGGAATGAATCGATTACACGGAGACCTTTTTTCATGTATCTAAGAAAGATTCTCTTCGTATTATTTTGGCATTGGTTGCCCATTTTGATATGGAATTACATCAGATGGATGTGAAAACAGTGTTTCTCAATGGAGAACTAGAAGAGGAAGTTTACATAAAACAACCTAAAGGATTCCTCTCTAGTAAATGTGAGCATTTGGTGTGCAAGCTTAAAAAATCTATATATGGCCTGAAACAAGCATCCCGCCAATGGTACTTGAAGTTCCATGATATCGTCTCTTCATTCGGCTTTGTAGAGAATATCATGGATCAATGTATATACCAAAAGGTCAGTGTGAGCAAAATTTGTTTCCTTGTGCTGTATGTAGATGATATACTACTTAAAACCAATAATAAGGGGTTGCCACATGAGGTGAAATAATTTCTCTCTAAGAGTTTTGATATGAAGGATATGGGTGAGGCATTTTATGTCATTGGTATTAAGATTCAAAGAGATAGACCTCGAGGAATTTTAGAACTATCTCAAGAAACCTATATCAATAAGGTCTTAGAAAGATTTCGGATGAAAATTTGTTCACCAAGTATAGCACCCATTATGAAGGGTGATAGGTTCAATTTGAACCAATGCCCAAAGAACAATCTAAAAATGAAACAAATGTACAACATTCCATATGCTTCTGTTGTTGGAAGCTTGACGTATGCTCAGGTTTACACTCGACCTGACATCGTTTTTGCTATGGAAATGTTGGGAAGATATCAGAGTAATCCAGGTTTAGACCACTAAAGAGCTGCAAAGAAAGTGATGAGATACCTTCAAGGTACCAAAGACTATATGCTTATGTATAAACGAACTGACAACCTGGAAGTAGTCGATTATGCAGATGCGAACTTCGCAGGCTGCGTTGATTTACAAAAATCAACATCTGTATACATTTTTATGTTAGCTGGCAGAGCCGTGTCATGGAGTAGTGCCAAGCAGACTTTGATTGCTACTTCCATTATGGAGGCTGAGTTCGTTTCTTGTTTTGAGGTTACCTCATGTGGTGTATGGTTGAAGAGTTTCATTGCTGGGGTTAGAATTGTTGATTCTATTTCTAGGCCATTAATAATATATTGTGACAATTCAGTTGCGGTTTTTATGGCTAAAAATGCCAAAAGTGGCAGTCGAAGTAAGCATATCGACATTAAGTATTTAGCCATAAGAGAGCGTGTTAAGAAAAATAAAGTAGTCATTGAACACGTCAGCACTGAATTGATGATGGCTAATCCTTTAACTAAAGGCATGCCACCAATGAAGTTTAAGAATCATGTGACAAGTATGGGAGTATGTCCCATAATGTAATTTGTTGTCATATAGACTATTTCTGTTGTGTGAAACTCTTATTCAGTTGTAATGTTGATTCTCAATTTTGGTCTACATATTTTGTTGTTTATGAGAATATCATTTATCCTTGGTTCTGGAATAAACATAGGGTTTATTCATTAAGATGTGTTGTCACACATAGGCTAACATTAAAAAAATAAGATGCATTGTGATACATGGAAGATATTATTTACTCTTAGAGGACATGTCGCCATGATCCATGTGTTTTGTTTCTTTTCTTTAAGTATAAAGTTTTCATGGAATTAGTTGAATAATCCATATGATGAAAATGATGGGATCAAGTGGGAGAATGTTATTTATTTTTGTGATCCCACATTTCCGAACCCACATTTTCTCTATATTGTGGCGGTTATTCGACATGCAATTTTTCCACATATGTACCTTTTCGTGACAACCGCCCATTTGGTAATAGCATTGATGGAAGGCGGTGTATAAAGGAACAATCGTTTATTCTAACGGGTAACTACAATGTCTAACTCAAACTCTCTCATTTGGAATACACCATCAGTACGAAAGTGAATTGGGTTAGTAGCGTGTGCCCAATTTTCTTTGTATTTTCAGTTTTTTTTAGACAAACGAGAACAAGAACAATGGCTGGAGGTTTATCTGCATATGAATTATTTTGTCTATCATTTTACTGAAAAACCAACTCTTTCTCGGCCTCTTTTTCCACTCGGTTTTCTCTTTTTTCGAGTCTTACCTTCTCCGTATTTGTCAAGCTCTGGACATAGGGCCTGTTTGGTTCAATTTTTTGGGGAAATGCAAAGTCATTTCCCCAAGTATCCTTGAGTAAATGGGCATTCTCGGAAAGCAAACGTGTTTGGAAGTGTATATCTTGCAAAGTAATTTTCAGGTGAAAAAAAAAGGAAAAAAAGAAAAGAAAAGAAAATGGAGGAGGAGATGGAGCTGCGTGATCGTGGGGGAGCGGCTGGTGGCGGTGGCGCTGGTGGTGGTGGTGGTGAAGTGGTGGTGGTGGCGATGGCGGGGAGGCAGCTCGCCCGAGGTCGTGCGGCCTCGGGCGAGCATCGCTTGGGTCGATCGACGCTTGCCCGAGGCCGCACAACCTCGGGCGAGCATCGCCTCGGACTACACGACCCGGGCGATGCCCGAGGCCCCGCGACCTCAAGCGGCTTCGCCCGGGTCGCGCGGTCTCGGCGACGCTGGGTCGCTCGACCTCGGGCGCGACACTTGAGGCCACGCGGCCTCGGGCGACGCCACCGAGGTCGAGCGACCCGGCGACGTCGCCGAGGTCGCGCGGCCTCGGGCGGCGTCGCCCGGGTCGCTTGACCTCAGCGACGGCGCCGGGTCGCGCGACCCAAGTGACGCCCGAGGTCGTCGGACCTCGAGCCACCTCGGGCCGAGCCCGGCGGCCAGATCGGCCCTCTAGCGACCAAGCGTCGCCCACCGCGAAGAAGAAGACGAACGATGAAGAAGATGGGCGGGGAAGAAAACGAACGGCGAAGAAGATGGGCGGTGAAGAAGGTGATGAACAGTGACTCGAAATTGCATCTCCAAAATGGGAATGCTCAAAGCAGCCCAATTGAAGATTGGGCTTTCAGCATTGGGGATGCGACATTGGGCAAATGGGCATTCAAAAACACATGCCAAACACAAAATATTTTCCCAAGAGGCTTTGGGAGCCCAAAGCCCCTTGGGAAAGCTGAACCAAACAGCCCCATAGCCGAGTATGTTTTACGTATACAACCGATACTCGTTGCCCCATATGCCTAAATTATGGCCTCAAAAAGGAGACGGTCCTTTCAATTTTCCTCATCTTCCCTCTTTTAATTTCCAGCCTAATTCCTTTCCACATTTCCTTGTTTTCTTTTTTCTTCTTTTTATTTCCACTTTGGCCTAGAATCCCTTTCCTTTTTTATGCTAGCCAAATTTTCCTTATTTTCTTAGGCTACATTTAACAACTAGGATAAAATTCAGAATATAATATATTTAGTATCCACTCAAGATAGGATAAAGTTAGATATAAAAGAAATATGAGTCAAATAAAATTATCCCATAAGGAGATGAGATAAAAGTGAATATGTTTTTTAATATCTATAATAGGAAAATTATTTTCCTTGAATTAAAAACTCATTAAATTAATAAAATTAAATTTACATGTCAATATAAATAATATTTGAATTCTAAGATAAGAAACTCAAATTAACAAAAAATAACAATTTTAGTTTTTAAAATTTAATATTGTTTCATTTATATATTCAAATTTAATTCTATTTTATAATATAAATTTAATATATAAATATATATTTATATTTATATTTATTACAAATTTTAGGTATTTTATGTATATTAGTATAGTTTGCTATTCAATAAAATTTTATTAAGAATGATGGAAAGGGAAAAAATAAATAAAAAAGAAAATAATTTAAAAAAGAGAGAGGAAAATTAAATTAAAAAGCAAATAAAAATAAAGTAGGTAAGAGTGTTGCGAAAGATTTTTACCATCTTCATTTTGAATTTTTAGATTCATTTACATTGATATGTAATTTAAACTAAGCAATTTATATAATATAATATGAATATATCCGACTTTATTACTACGATTCACAAATAGTGGGATAAGATATAGTAAAATCCCTAAATTTCATATTTTATCATATCCAATTCTATTTTGATTAGAAATTCATACAGCTAAAAGTAGTCTTGTTATTTTCTTTCTTAATTTGGAATGGCACCTATTTACCTAGGCAAATAGAGAAAGGTTCGTATCCTTAGAGAGAGGCCGGGTTCCATGGCCTTAATCTTTGAAAGTTCAAATGAGTGTAGGGCCTTTTTCTACATTTAAAGTCGGATAGCATGTCTGGCCAATTTAAATTGAATTCACGACATTGCCTATGTTTATTTTCAATGAAGATATGCTATTCTTAAACAACAACGTCCCCATTTACAAATGCAGAGGAATGTAGCGAAGAAAAAAAAATGCAAGATCATGCAATATTGAATTTCTTGTTTAGGGATTGAACTATACATTATTGACGCATACACTTGCTAATTTTATCAAATACAAGTGAGACCTTTGGGTGAAAAAAAATGCAAGACCATGCAATATAGATATTTTTGCTTCATGTGTATACATAGTGATTGGGATCATAGGTTGCCCCTTTTTAGACTTTGATTCTCTTAGCTAAGGCTCCGTTTCGTCTCCATTGGATTTAATCCCAAAATTGCTTGTGGGATTAATTGAGATTACAAATTGGGCTGAAGAAATTGTTGCTCACAATTAAGGCATTGCTTGTATCTCGAAGAGCTTTAGTTAAAAGTCTAGATCTTCTTCCGAGATTCATTAGAAAAGATATTGGGTTTTGGTCGTTACATCATAGAAGTTCACAAAATGACTCAGCAAGATTGATCATTTGCGATGCACAACTAATCCACTTGAAGAAGCCGCAATTAGCACACTCAAAGATTAAAAATGAGCACAAGCTAACACGTGAATCGATAAATTAAAAACTGAATTTGCCACTTACTAATTACACACAAAAGTGTGTCGCCAAGTTCGCATCGGTCCATCCTCCTTCCATATCTTCATCTTCTAATGCAGAAACCTTAAAGTAAGAATTTTTCCCCTTTCTTCCCTCTTCTTAGTGACTTATCGGGCATTTTGATTTAAGCCCCGTGATTAATGTGCATTTTTTTTTGGTCGGAAAAGAAATATGCATTACTCAAACTGAAGTAGACAAATTACAAAAGGATTCGAGGTCCGAACATAAGATTAACCAAAGAGAATGAGGGGGATTTTTAATCCAATCTATCGGAAGAGTGCCGGCACGGTGGGCCTTAGCAACCCAATCGGCCGCCTTGTTATAATCCCTCGGTTCGTAGTGGATCTGCACGCCCTGAAGCTGGCCCAACAGATTTATGCAGTCATAGTGATTAATGTGCATTTTAGTTAGATATAATTCTTAAACTACAAAAGCCTTCAAAATGAGCACTGAACAACAATGCTCGTCAGCCGACTCATATTTCAATAATAATGAGCTAGAGTTCACTCCATTCAAAAATTGTCCAGCTAAGTTAACCGAGATAAGATCGACCATGGAGCCATGCCGTTCAAATTGGGTAACATTATAAGGGTCTTTTTTTGGAAATTCCTCCTGATTTTTCTTCTCTCTCATTTGACAGCCAAGAGCCGATCCATGATAAAAAATTTCCCCACTTTGACCCAATCCCATTCCCTCAATCTGGCACCACCCTCTTGAGCAAAACTTTGGGAGACCCAAAAGAAAGGGAGAAAAAAAAAACGGAGGCAATTGTGAAATCGGGGTGAAAAAACCGGCGCAAAATCGAATTTCCGCAGCGTTATTTAAAAAAAAGGCAAAAAGACAAAAAGACAAAAAGACCAAAAAAAAAAAGAAAAAGAACAAGAAGTGAGTGTGCGAGCATAGGAGAGCGACCAAGAACGAAGAGAGAGAAAGCGAAGAGAAGAGAGAGAAAGCGAAAGAGAGAGAGAGAGACAGACAGGGGAGCGTAGGATTAGCAGCGATCGAGGGAACGCCAAATCTACTGAAGCTCCGGCAAGATCAAAGCCCCCTCCCCCGACACGAGCTCGCACACCAATTCGTCCTCCCCCGACCCGACCCGACCCGCGACGGAACCCGGGTCCGAAACCGGAACATCGGGCGGCAGCTGGGTTTTCCTCCCCCCGAGGGCCGCGTTCGAGATTCGTCTCTCCCGTCATTGCTCCCCGGTCGGACGCCACCGCCGCCCTCCTCCTCCTCAATCCTCGCCGGCGGCTTCCCGGGTCGAGCTCCCGAATCAATCTGCGGACACCCTTTTGCGGGTAGGCTCTCTTACCTCCGTTTGGCGCTTTGCTCTGTGCGATTGGGTTCGCCCCTCCGCGGCTTTTTTGCTCTGTTTCTTGCTCGAAATTTCCCGGCTTTCCGATCTCTCTTCTCTGTTTGGACTTCGATTCGGAGGTTCCGAAGTAAGTAAAGCTCCCGAGCGGTGTGTGTGGCAATGGGTACTCCGCGGGAAGGGAGAGTAACTTTAATTTGATGTTTTCTGTAGGCAGAGAGGAAGCACCGCCCATTGGATGATTCGAAATTTAGGGTTTCCGGTTCTCGCGGTCGGGTGGCGCGGCTTGATTTGAAGTGGCTGAATGTGCTGAGACCTGCTTCGGTCGCGGGGTTTTCCTGTCTTTGCTGAAGACATGAGACTTGGTTTTGCTCTGTGTTGCTCGTGGGTTGGTCGATTCAGCGTTCTTTGGAAACTTAAATGTTACTCGTGAGCTTTTTTTTAATTGGGAATTCAGGATCATGACATGTGCTGGAGAGTCTTTGAGGGCCACTTTTTCCCAGATAAGTCCCGGTCGGTTGTTCTTGCAATGAGTGGTCTTCAGTTGAGAGAATTTTGGGTTTCTGGGAGCTGGGGAGAACTTTGATTTTGACTTTGATCGGGTGCTGTGTTTACTCGAAAGTGCTTCTTTGGTAATTCCATTTTGAAGAAATGCAACTGCAGCAGAGCTCGAGAATTGATCTAGTTGACCTGAAAGCTCAAATAGTCAAGAGGTTAGGAGTGGAGAGGTCAAAACTGTACTTTTATTATTTGGATAGGTTTTTGAGCCAGAAGCTGAACAAGGTTGAGTTTGACAAGCTATGCTGTCGGGTGCTCGGGAGAGAGAATCTTTCACTTCACAATCAATTGATACGGTCAATACTGAAGAACGCATTCCAAGCCAAAATTCCACCTCCATCCATTTCTCAAGATCCAAAAAGTTCACTTAAAAGAGAAGATGGACATGAGCAAAGTTTGTCAGTCATCCCGAATCAAACTCCAAATGTTTCTGTGTGGTCCAATGGTGTCCTTCCCCTGTCCCCTAGAAAGGTCAGGTCTGGAATCCGTGATCGCAAATTCAAGGATCGGCCAAGTCCTTTGGGACCAAATGGCAAAGTGGATTGCTCGTCTCATTCCGCAAGTATTGAAGAGAGTGGTAGGAAGGTTATCAGGGAGAATGGTGAGTTGACTCCGCGAGATTACCCGAGATCGTTTCAGCATATTCGGTCAGTTACTCGGCCTCCTGAGGATGAAAAGGAAGGATCAACTCAGCAATCAGTAAATAAATATAGGGTGCATGGCAAAGATCAGACACTTGTTCCTGTTCTTGAAGAAAGGGAAGATGTGGAGCAGGTACACTTCTTAGATTCTGCCAGAAATTCTCTGGTTGCACCCCTTGGAATCCCATTCTGCTCTCCTAGTATAGGTGGCAGCACTAGAAGTTTTCCTGTAGGAAGCAACAGTGATTATGTTAGCTGTTATGATTATGGTCAGCTGTTCGACTCAGAAACACTGAAGAAACGAATGGAGCAGATTGCAGTAGGTCAGGGAATGGAAGGGGTCTCCCAAGATTGTGCGAATATCTTGAACAGTTCTTTAGATGTATACTTGAAGCAGTTGATCAGGTCTTGTGTTGACTTGGTTGGAGCAAGGTCTGGGAATGTTCCAAGAGGGCATCCTCTGCAGAAGCTGCAGGTACCAGGAAGGGTCAGCATTGGCATGTCCTCATCAAAAAATCACTTGGCTACACGAGGTAGTAGCTCTGTAGTCGGGGGCATGCAGGAAGAGACTTCGCCATGCTCTATATCCTTGCTTGATTTCAAGGCTGCAATGGAGTTAAACCCACGGCAACTTGGAGAAGACTGGCCATTGCAGCTTGAAAAAATTTCCATGCGTTCATATGAGGGATGAGATGAGATGCTCTTTGTCGATATATTCTTCTTAGACAGTCCATCGCACTCTATAGAAGTCTTCAGAAAAAGTGGCTGTCTTCTGATCCCTTGTTCTTGCTCTTATCAAGTACATGCCTATGTTTCAATCTGCATTTGCCTGCTGCAGCGAATGGGGGCAGTCAGAATGAAGTGACGGAGGTGCTTCATTGAAGATCCTCTTATTAATTGCTCTGTCAAATGCTTTGCGTTGTGGTTGACATTGACTCGCTTGCTTAGTCAGCGCAGAGATCCCGCTCTCCCGCAACACTTTGTCCATGAGAACGAATTTTAAGGATCTTCAAAGTTTATCTTGCATCGATTTTCAAAGGTAAAACCAGTGCAATAGAGTTTCACAGTTTCTAATGTTTACTTTGGCAGATTGTTAAATAGTTGATCAACTTTGATCTGTATGTTTATTGACATTTCATATCATATCAGAGGATTTAGATCATTGTGAAGATAACCTGGATAAACCGAGGGCTGCAGACTCCAGATTATTTAAATACTTTGCACAGATGGAGAATGTATCATCTAGGAGTTGCCATTTGTCTGGCAGTATTCATTTGAAAAGCAATTGCTCTATTGATATCCTGAATGTCCAAAAGTGAAGGCGTTAAAGCTTTGATTTTCATGAGGAGATCAAATAGCGTGCTTTGACTAGAAAACCATCATTCAGGTGAATCTTCATTCTGGTTGGGCCTTTGAAACATCTTCGCCATTTACTTGAAACTGTTGAAAAATTAGTGATGACTTTCAAGCTATATTAGGTGCATAATCAATGAAAGAGAGCAGCTGTCCAAAAAAATTTTGGTTCAACTGTATAACAACAGTTGGTCACCCTTTCTCATGAAGATTTTGCATGCCAAGGCAAAATCCTTGACACTGCTTAATACTGTGAAATGTGATGCGTAAATGCAATTTCTGATGGTATGAGAATCTGTTAAGACTTTTACCAATTCCTGAAGGTCAATTGAATAAAAAAGATCCCCATATAGTGAGAAGATTTCACATTCAGTTGCCTTGGCGAGAACATCAAATAGCGATAAATCCATAGTCGTTTGTTTATTTTTCCTTAAGGATGTTGTCTTTTTATCATGGATTATGGGCTTTGCACGAAGGATTTAAATTTCGTAGTTAGAAACCAATTTCTTTTTTCCTTCTCCCAGATGCTTTTCTTTGTATAATTCATGCGTACTACTTTTTAACACTTAAAGTTGTGCTGTCTCAATGTAGAAATGTCTTGTTCAGACGAATTAAATTGGCTGGAGTCTATAGCTGCTTCTATTTTCCTATCTTCCTTAAACTTCTCTCGTAAGAGTTGTTAGCTAACCCTGGTGCCTTATTTTATATCAGGGAGAAGGGTACATGCTGGAAAAGATGCTCCCGATGTTACGTCAAAAGCAAACATCTTCCCTTTTGGGAGCATACACTATCAATCACTTGTTTAAAATAGGTACATTTAGATTTTTATTGAAGTCGAGAGATATCTATTAATATTTGTTCAATTTAAGACAGTCTAACCCCGGCCTTTGTACACTGAATGCATTCTGTCTCTATCAGATCCACTAAAAGCTAATTAATGTAGTCGAAGCTTTCACTTGTGAATTTGTATGATACCACAAGTCAAAACATCAATTGTTGTCAGGTCATACTTCAAACAGAATCAGAGTGAATTCAGCACTAGGAGCATGAGTCAACTTGCTGCACTAGTAAAAAATGTGTGTTGACTTGTGCTGAGTCGTCCTCATTTTCCAGTTACTTTCTTCTCTAATGGCCTCCTAAAAAAGCCCAAAAAGAATGCTCAACCATCGCAAGATTAGAGCCCACCGACCTTTAAACATTATTGAAGAGCGCTTTTTGAACACTAAATGATGCTTTATAAAAGCCATGGATGGTCACAACCTTCACTATGCGGTCAATGTGGGAACAACCTGTTGGAAAATTATGAGCAGGGATGGAAATAGCCTTGCTTTATAAAGCCATCTATGTTGACAAAATTCACTAGCTAGTTGACGAGGGACAATTCGACCTCATGTTTTACATTTCTTTCATCTTTGTAAGACACAATCAACTCCAATTAACCCCAAGCACAAGTTATTAGTTTGAGAAAACGACCCCAAAAACTCGATATAATCCATCGGCCTTGAAGAAGATTGCCAACAAAGAATTCCTATGTCTGTCAACAATTTTGAGTTTTATCATTTGTTATGTCAGTATTTAAGATTTGTATATTTAATTTGATTTTTTTTTTTGTGGTTATTACATGGTGTGGTTGTTTCTTTTGGTTATTAGATTGAGTGATGAAATTGTTCATTGAGTGTATTGTTAAATTAATTCAGTCTAAAAATCAATTAATTATATGTTACACATGCTCTTGATAAAATTTTATAATTCTAACGACATTTCTTATGAATACTTTTTGAAGAGTGCAAAATAATGTAATTCTGTGGTTCTATAAAAGATACAATTTAGCAAGCACTGGAGCACTTTTAGTAGAAAAGGTAATTTGACTACTTTGGTCTAATTTACCTACGTTGAAAAACATTCAATTTCTGATGGTCTTCACTAGACTTGCGTGCTTAATTTTCTGGTTGTTCAGCTACGATCTCCAAACCTAATGTAAACATTGATGTCTGTAGGTTTCAAGTGCAACATATGTCGACTGTATGCATAGAATGTACTTCTATATGTAGACATATATAAATTACGGAAAGCCTACCCATCAATGAAAAGATTACACTTCATCCACGTGGCCTAACCTGAAAGCTGTTATGTTACTGATGAAGAAAGCCTGAATTAAATTCCCATATTTTTTACAATGAGTTGAAAAATCATGAATCGTTCATTCTTATCTATAGCAAATGTAAGAAGGATAAATTGATCAATTGACATGTATTTGCCATGCCGTTTTATATCGTGAATCTAAAGCTGTGCTCAGTTAGATGTGAAGTATGGGCAGGTATTTTCTTCCTGCTGGGCAATGAAATATGGTCAGTTGAGGATAGTGTCTGACCAGTGATGATTGGTTTTGTGAAATTTCCTTATCCTTAAGTAGACTTTTTTGGATCTCATCATCTCCCAAGATGCGTCTTCAGCATAGATGAAGCAAATCAACCGATATTGTCCCTTAATTGAATCATATTCTCTGAAAATTATAGTTCTGTGTAAATGGGTAGGTTTTATCTATCGAATGTGTCGAATTTGAAGAAGGAATGGAGTGTAGTTATTGCTAATGCTTTAATAGATGCATAATGACAAGATTTGCTGGCTCAGTTCCTTAAGTGAAACCTGTCACCGATGGTTGTTTGATACTCATAGAATTGATTGATCTGGTTGTCCGCCCAATTTGGCAAGTAATTTGGACTAGTGTCGTATCCACATAATTTACGGGAATGACAATTATATTCATGTACTCTGCATACTTATATGCGTGCGATATATTCATTTTTGACAATTGGTGTCCAGTGTCTTTGCCTAAGTTTCTTCAGTGGACATGGTTTCTGTTTTTCATTTTGTGGGTTTTGAATGGACACAGTTTCTCCAAGTGCATGAGCATTGAGATAGGACTTATTCTTCTCCCAGATTTTAATGATGAAAATACATTGAAAACTGTGGCCTGGGCATTTCTCAAAGAGAGACCTTTTAGAAATGTACACACATTACTTTTCAAATGAAATGTTCCTTTGATTAATCATCCACTTTAGCTCTGGAGGTCGCTGTCAAATATATTCTTAAAATTACATGCTCAAGGGAAATAGAAAGAAAATTGCAAAATTAAGTGGCAGAAGCTCAAATGCAGGTATATAATGATAAGTTGAGGGGCACAAATCAGTTGTGAGAGCTGCTTCTCTCAGATACAGATCCCTTGTGAAGTATTTACATGGGCTTCTGTGAGCATGGATATTAGTAGTCGGCATTCTGCCTCATGAAAAAAAAAAGGCTTATCTAAATGCCATGGTTATACCAAACTATAGCAAAGGAATCCAGTGAACATAATAAAGGGAGTGATTATAGAAGTGGAATTAAAACTCATGTATGTTTTTAGCTTGAATAACTTATGCTAACACCCAGAGTGGAACATCGGTCTTAAGGTGTTTTAGGATTTTAATGTTGAACCTTAGCATCTTGGAAATCAGATATTGTATGAGTGGGTGTTTAAGGACACTAAATTTCCAGTTTCCGCAGGTTGGGCAGATAAGCACATATGATTTTTCTTATATTAATATGTTTCAATCTTTACTTGCTATTTCAGCATATCAATTCTCAATTCTCAAACATTCGATTATACTAGTTCACAGAAGTTGAAATGCTTGTGTACTTTCCTTAATCTCTCAAGTAACATGTTGGGTGTTGTCCTAGTGTATGGTTGGATTTTCTGGTGAGTCCACCAAAATGGAATGAACAGAATTGGTGCTGTACATGTATATTCTCTCTTATCCAATGGATTTGGTGTTAATAATGTCATTCTGATGCAATATAAGTGTTACTAATTATGCCTAATTTGGTTGTTAAAGATGCTTCTTAACTAACAATTTATGCAACCCTACCTCCTTTGTTATAAGTTTTTAGTTGTCTTTCTTCTATGAGATGCAGTGGATGTCCTTCTTTCACCCAACAATGATGTGATCTTTACTATTTTGGCAGAAAGAGAAGGAGAGAAAATTTTGGGCTAGATCCCTGGCTGACTGAGGAACTCGAGTTGCGATTACTCTCCTGATAATAAAAAGTCAGGTTACAGAGAAATGCATATGCATACAGATGAGATCTCATGTTTTCGCAGTCAGACTCTAATACCAAACAGAAGTCACCAAATCAGTGGCTAGGTGGCTGAGGCAATCATGCAGATGGGCTTCAGCTAAAATTTGAATAGCCTCGATGTTTTGGCTCTTCCATTTGCCTAGCCTATTCTCTTTGGCTGATATCTTGCTAGACTGTTGCACCTTTGTGGTGCTTAGTTCTTATTGTCCTGCTTGAGCCACTCCTAATATAAATTTTACAGTTGATAGAGACAAAACACATGCTCTGTATTCAGCGTAGATAATCTATAAAATGTCAAATCTTGTTATTTTTTCCCTACTTAAGAATGGATAGAGGTTAATGAACGAGGCAGATATCCTATTGCACAGCTCTCCTTTGGTGATCCTTGCTAAATTATTAAATTGCCACAGTGCCGATATGAGAGTAACTTTTGTATTTATGTGATCGGCTGGTGTAGTGACGAAGTTTTGTCAAAGTAAATAATTTCTCCTTCCTGAATGGTGACTACGGCGTCGGCAAGCAGCGAAGTATTTACGTGAAGCTTCACTTGATCTTAAGCCTTCATTCAAAGCTAACTTAAGATCAAGCAAAAGTTTCATACTAATGTCAAGATGGAAAGCGAAAAATGCTAGAATACTACAAAAGAGTTTGAAGTTTTGGGCGTTGGTAAAGCACTGAAAGATGAAAACTGCAAAAAATTGTTTTTGGGTTAAATTAATGTAGGGTAAATTGTGGCGAAGTAAGGGTGTTATCGACACAGGTCAGTTATGTAAGAAATTGACTTCTTAATTGCCCAAAAGGAAAGTTCTGCCAGCATTGTTGCCTAGTAATGCATGAGCTGAGCCGGTGAACAAGCCATCCATTGAAGTAGTTAAGAATTTGGCAACAGAATTTAAGACATGGAAAACCTGTGGACATGCTGCTTTGTTCCTTGGCTTTGAATGGTTTATACGGATAATTGCTCACTCGAGTATAATAACTCAAGACCGCCTATGATGGACAGTATGGTGGTCTTTGGATCAGCTGATATGAGGCCATGTATCATTGCATTCACGCAATTAATGTTACTGGTCAGGGATCTCATAAGTTGCATAAACTATTTTTGAATGTATTCACTTCGTAATAGTTGCTAATTTTTTTATTGCAGCCTGCACGCAAGAAAGGATGCAAGGATGAGGGTACGAAGTTCATGGTTCTCTGTTTCCTTCTGCTTCTTGTTCCAATTCTATCCAAGTTAGTTCATCAGCTTGACCATCAGTTTTCTGCAGTAAGCCAGTCTATGTCGAGAGTACGTCAGCCGGTTGCCTCGATACACAAGTGAATGTTCGCCCAACACCTTTTGTGATTGGATGGCATCCTTGTCTAGGTGACCAATCTGTCGATATGATTATCTCATTCTGAACGCGTTGACTCGATCTTCCTAAGGTATCAAGTATCCCTCCACATTGCCCGTAGCCCAGTTGGATTAAAGCTGATCATATTTAAGACCCGTCGCCATCGGCCGCATCTTAAATCTTATAGATGTCAAAGGTCCATGTCATCATATAGTTGGCTGACCAGAACGCTTTTGCATGCAGTACCATCAAGCTCTTAATCATTTAACTTTATCTACAGCTAATTCTCAATGTAAACCAATTATCTGTGTCGAACGCAAACTATGCTTAGCAATAGCTACAGCAATTAAGCAGATCATTGAGTTTGGCAGCATATCGATGTATCATAATCTTTATATGACAATTACGGACATAAGGCAAATTTTAAGAAACAGGGTTTAGGGGATCGTTTTCACCCCCAACAGGTATTGATGAAGCATCTTCCATGGACAATGTCCTTCGTTCTTAAAATGCAGGACTATGAAGGGATTCCAAGAACCAATTCACCCTATAACAAAAGCATAAAACCAACCATGAACAGCAAAGACCAAAAACATTGGAAGTTGCATTCCAGTCTTTTTCATGGAACGTTCATCCTCTGCCACCGAGAGCCTAGAGAGCAGGGTTTATTGATTGAATGAGTTACCAAAAATATCCAATATGTACACTGGGAGAGAGGGAGAAGGAGCAACGTACTTTCCTTTACAAAGAATTTCAGACTACCAAATTCAACTCGTCGGTTGCGACGGGGAAGATGACAGTGAGGGTTCTGCTGAGCCCTTACAAATAGGACACCAGTTCTTGAGCCGCAGCCACTGCTGTATACAGGACAAGTGATACACATGTTCACAGGCCAACCTCCCAACTTCATCTCCTGCTACATACTCCTCCTGTGACCAGTATACAAAGTTTACACGATACAACCCCCACAGGAAGATGTGAAGTGTAAAACAGACTAGAATTGGAAGACAGTCCAACAGTTGCAATAAGCAATTAGCAAATGGAACAAAACTAGGTGAGCATCTCGGGCCTGCTTAAAGAATTCTGCAAACTGCTGTTCTTCATTCTTAAAATGAGCAGAGCCATTAACTATTGAAACAAATTGATTGTTCTGTTCACAAAACTAAAAGGTGCGTTTTCATTTGAGAAGTTTACCACATTCATGTTCTGTCCAAAATCAAAATCAAATGTAAATGAAAAAACTATTTGGAAATTCTTCTTAAAACCTCACCAATATTGAAACACCAGAAGACAATTATTTGAGACAATGGTCTTCTCCAAATTGTCCTCAAATGATAAGAAGACTAGCATGAACAATTGCCTTAAAAGGCAATTAATATGTCAAAACTAGAAAAAAAGTCAAGGTACCTCGAGTTGCGATCTTTCCCCAATAGAATCTACAGCTCCGCCAATATATAACAATTTCAATCATAACCACTGAAACACATTTCTACTTCAAAAGCAACTAAAATTTGGTCCTTTTTCATCCACAAAAACAACCTTTGGCAGCTAATTCACACAACCCTTCCATCAATTAGCCCATATTGGAACACATTCATGATGGCCTTGTGGATTGCTGACTAAGACAGCCACACCAGTAGGCAATCTATTCAGCTCATAAATAATTTGGCAGACCCAATTAACGTTGTGTATTTTATAGAACAGTTATCCTAGAGTCAAGCAATTTATCCTATTAAGGCCTTAGCACCAGCAGATATAGAGAAACATTTTTAGTTGTTTTTTAATCTCAAATACTACCTGGTAAAAACACAAAATATCAAATTGAGTTCTGCATAAAGCCAAGCCTCGCGAATGAAGATTACATTGCAAAACCTGTTAACTTTAATTTTACCTGACAGACACTGCATTTGACATCATCATTCTGCCCACTGGCAGAAGCTGTAGTATGGTGTACTTCTTTCTTGATACACTTCACCAATGCTTCTTCTGTCAATGCAGTGCTTACATTACCCATCCTCTCCTCTAGAGCCAACAGGTCCTGAAACCAAAAAAGAAAGCCGTATGGAGTCCTGAGCATGAGACCAAAGGAATAAAATTGAAACCAAAAAAGAAAGCAATATGAAGTCCTGAGCATGAGACCAAAGGAATAAAATTGATTTGTAACACAATCGCAATGCGTAGACAAACCTCATACGACATATTATCAATATCCAGTCTCATATCTCTGTGTTGATCATAGAAGTTCATCCCGTTAAGAAATATATTAGTTTCCAGAGCAATTAATTGCTGCAAGAGGCCAGAAAAAGAGAGTGAGTTTTATCACTGCCATGATACAACTACAATCCGTGAAAACATCAGATAAATCCACTCTCTTCTCAAAGTTGACCATAAAAGTGATGCACCAGAAAGTCAAAAAGCAACAGGCAACTCCGTAGGGCATAATAACCTACAAAATCTACCTCATAAGTTAGTTCCTCATCTTGTTCAATCCTCTCAAGAGCCAATAATACCTGCACAACATTGCAACATAACATGATAAGGGAATATATCATGTTGTAGGAACCAACTTATTATTACATATAATCAATCCAGGGTGGTGCTAAACACATCATGCCCTTGTTGAGCAATTCCTGTACCCCAACCCACCCTCAAACCTGGCCAAACACTCCAAACAAAAACTAAAAATGAGGAAAGAGATAGATCAGCAGTGTCAACAGCAGCTGATAATCGCACCAACCAGTTTTAACTCTTGTAAAGTTTAAATTGATAAAAGCTTAAGGACACTGCTGCCACTGTTGCTCCTACCATGACCATTATTATCATATCCATCTAGATAATAACATAATTTGGATAGTTTACATCTATAAACTTCTTGTCCATAAAAATTATAGTGGCTTGTCCAAAGGGAATAGTCCTGTGTCAACATTGTGGGTAACTTTATCATGCTCAACTAGTAGTTTTGATTTCAAATGCAGGCTAAATTTGCATAAGACAAGGCACGGTTTCTGGACTTTTTAGACCTTTGTGAACTTGCACAATAGCAAGGTTATTACATACATTGCCTTTACAGAATTAACCTTTGTTTACCCACCCCATTTGAAATCTTGATGTTTTTTGGGAAAAAAAAAAAAGTGAACCTGAAAACCATGTACCTCTGCAATACCATTCATATTGTAATGTTGAAACCTATCCTGATTCATCAAGGAGCGGCTGATGCCAATTTCCGCAAGACCAGATGGTATCACACGCCGTGAACTCTCGCTGCTGCTACTTGGCCGACTGTATGCAGACGCACGACTAGAGGCAGATTCGACAGAAAAGTTGCAAGGTGAAGAGGAAGCATTCTCAGCTGCCATTGGAGATTGATGGGCCTGCATGGTCATAGCACGGGACCTGTTTCGAGACCTGCTCAAATTACCTTGATATGAGCCCCTTGGCTCAGCACAACTATTCGACCTTTGAGTCCTCAAAGATGTGACACCACTGTCCCGATTAAGAGCCCTGCATCTTGCTCGTCTTGACTCCGATATGGATATGCCTGGTTCAGAACTGGAATTTTGTCCTTCTAATGATGGTCTGCCAACAATCTTACCTCTAGTTGAAGAACTAGCTTCACCTTCAACATTTGACTTCTTTATCACATCCTTCTTTCTGTTAAGCATTGGATTTGATGGTGATCCATTGGAAGGGATGACATTAGATGCTGAATTACACCTAATGTTTCTCAAACCACAGCGACTAAGATTAGTTCGTGCAGGCTGGCTGATGCTTCTTGATGCCATGGAAACAGAGGAATTCGTGGGACCATCTATTTTATCAGAACTTATATCGAGGGAATTGTTGTCCACAGATCTTGAACTCGATGCTGCACTAGAACTTCCCATCTCTGTAGGTACAACTTCCCTAAATTCAGCAGCCCCACTTTCAAGATGAAGTCCTCTTTGGATCTTTCCCGGTGGTGGGTTGTCCTCTGAAACATCGGGTTCATCTTGAACACTGCTTGTTTCAGATGAATCAGGATCTAGCTGAGAAGAATATTTCTTCTGACGATCCAGGAAGGATTTCCTTTGACTGCTTGCTGACAGATTACTTCTCGAAGAGCTCTCCGCTATTTCTTTCCCATTCGTTACAGGACGAAACGAGGGCCTTGCATATCTGCACTTGTCTATGCAAGCAGTTTGGGAACCTACTGCATTAATTCTGCTGCTACATCCCAACCTGCTGCAAATTTGAGCCTTCCGAGCCCTACTACTTGCCGTATCCCTCATCACCAAACTGGATCCCCTAGAAGGTGCAGAAAACTTATGAAGAGTTCTCTCTCCAGAAAATTCATCCATGTTCAGAGGTATCCAACGTTCAAAACCTGCAAGGTTCAGCAAAATATTATCTATTATCATCCTAACCTTCTATCAACAAAAGCCATCCATTAGAGGGCAAAGCAAAGTTATAAATAACTTGTTCAAAGAAAAACACTCGTTAGCAAATCCATCAGAGAAGATATTATCCTTTCCGTTAACTGAGACAATAAAATACAATGATACAGCAAATATATGTGTGAAAACCTGCATGATAAAACATGCCCTGCTGATATAAACTTTCCCAGCATACAGAAAGCTTTGATGATGTCGACTACTGTGAGGAAAGAACAAATAAATTTGCAAAGTCCACACGCATAACAAAAATCCTATGCAACATACATCAGCTTCCACCAAGTGGTGGAAAGTTTCGAGGCCCAGAGAAAAGTTTGCATGTAGCAAAATCCTATGCAACCTACATCAGCTTCCACCAAACAGTGGAAAGTTTCCAGCCCAGAGAAAAGTTTGCATGTCGCAGGCATAAACAAGCAATTCAACAAGACAAAGGGCCCAGTAAAAACTCACAAGTTGCAGGAGTAAATCAGCAATTTGATAAGACGAAAACTTCCTCTATTGCATTAAAATATTACACCAACAAGAACAAAAAGAACCACGATAAAAGAGCAGAGAAAATTGCAGAGTGCAGACTATCTAAAGAGATGGATACAAGGCACAGACAACACCAGCACCCAATCAAACTCACCAAAATAGCCTGAAAACTTAACTAACTACATGTAATCACCCCAGAAAGGCCCAAAAGAAAAGTAAAAGAGCACAGAGGCACAACAGCTTCATGCAATGAGACACGTACCCTAATATGCAGATATGGAAAAGAAACTCAAATCACTTATACATTAAAAAAAAAAAAACATGTCATACGCTAATTAAACAGCATCCAAGCTACCCAAGTTGACTGAAAGCCTCCTCAAAAGCAAGAAGAGAAATCAGAAAGCCAATCAAATGAGCAAATACTGGGTAGGCGCAAAATCAGACTTCCAAACAGCCAAAAAGTGGTCCAGAACTCCACAAAACAACAGAATATGTGCAGCTACATGTTCCAGAGGCGTTCACCACAAAACATAACCATGCCATAGAATCAGATAGTTTCACACGCCATGTAAAGGGTCAAAGAAGGAAAGCTCACAGATGGAAACCTCTTTTCATCAACACACAGCCAAAATACAAAATAAAAAACAGCCAGAAAGCGTAATCCCACGAAGTCGCCCTCTCAAAAAAAAAAAAAAAACGGCAACAACACCAGGAGAAGAAAGAGAAAGAGCAAGCAATATAAAGAGACCCAGATGGCCACAAACCCGTAATTCAACCCAATAAAGTCGGACTCTCCGTTTCCTTTTTTTTCTTTTTTTTAAAGCAAAAAGCCCTGTTTGAACCATTCCATCAAACCGCAAAAAAGGATCACTTTTCTCCGCGATTCAAGCGCACGAAAAGCTGCACACCTCTCGACTCTCCGAACGACGGTGCTCCTAAAAACAGACCCCAAAACCAAAACCCAAAAAGCAGAAACAAAAAATCACAACCGCCGTCGATCATCGCGAGTACCTCACTCGAGCCGCGCGATCATCGTCAACCCAGAAACCATCCGAGCACGAGGAGGACGCCAGGAAAAAAGAAAAAAAAAAACAACAACAACAAACCCAACCCGAGAAACCCGTTTCCGGAACGGAATTCCGCAGCGAAAAGCCGAGAGGGGTCCGATCAAAAAGAGGAAAAGAACAGAACCCAGAACTTCAATCTACCTCCGGCTCCCGAAAGGCCCTTTGCTTGCGCGCGTTTTCCTTTCTTGGGGGCGTAGAAAGGAGGCAGCTTTAGAGCGAGAAAAAGCAATCGCTAGAGAGGAAACGAGATGGAGAGAAAGAGATGAGGGAGGCGGAAACGTGTGCGAATGATCCAAGGCTTAAAAGCGCCCGCCCGCCCGAACCCACGAAAGGAAAGTAGTCGCCACTGTTCGTGAATTCCCGAGAGGTCCTAACGCGACAAGGCACGCACGAGCAACAGTGCCGCCCCGCCTCCTCCTGTTCTCCGCTGGACGGCGTGTGGGCCGTCCGATTCGGCGACCCCGGGCGGGTCAAAGTCAATCATCGACGGCCGAAACTCGCTCTCACGTCACCCCCCTTCAAGGGCCTTCTGATTTATTTATTTTAGGAATTTTTCTTTTTGAGAAAGAAATGTTTTTTCTCGACTCTTTTTTTTTTTTAATTTTTCTTTTTTCTGTGGACGGAGCAGCATGGGCCCACCTAACTCAATGGGCCGCCTATCCTCTAATTTATTTCTCTTTCCCGGTTCCCCTTTCATTTATTTATTTATTTGTTTGTTTGTTTTTTATCATTTTGGCACTTATCATGGTTTCTCTTCTTCATTTTTGGCAGCACACATCCTGGTTTTGGAAATTTCCCCCCTTTTTTCCTCTTTCGCTTGTTTTTCTCGCGGTTTTAGGATAATCAGATGTCTCTCTTTTGGCCATAGAAATAAAGATATATTTGAATTAAGATATTATCTACGTGTATATTGTGTAATAGCCGTGTTATTCGGTTTTATGGACCGACTATCTATTTATAACTAGATAAGTTTTATTCTTAGTTACGTTGACACGATGAATGGACGGCTAATGGCCGCAGCTTTAACAGTATGATAGGAGAAAGGAAACGTTGAATGATAAGGATCTAAGCATTTTAGTCAATGATCAGCTCCATTAAATGGATCTCCCCTACTGTGGGCTTAATTTTCAAAAGAAGTCCAAATTTATTGTTTGACCCATTTGAAAAGAGCACTTGGAATAGACTTGTATAATTCATTAGTGCAATGATTAGGTTAAGCAAGTGCTACTTTGGTGACGTTGAAATGATTTTCTGTATAGATAGGCTAAAGTATAGACCCATAGGTTGCCTAATCAAGCTTATTCCTCCTTAATTCGGCTTGAGAATATAGGATTTGTCGTATAAATAATCTTTCTGGGGAATCTAATTTCAAGATGAGATTTCGCTGAATAATGTCAAACTTTAAAAATAAAAAACTAAGAATATATTTATATGTTACCAAACTTTTTTTTTATTTATAAAAATCGATATTCTCATTGAATAAATGATTGTGTGAGTCATGCTCAACCCTAAATTAAGCATTATCCTGTGCACTTTTACCTTAATGCAATTTCTCCATATTGTTTTTGGAAAAAAATGATTTTTATTTTGTTTGCTTAAAAATCTTTAGGTTCCATTCTCATTTAACTATGACAGATAATTTCATTTATTAATATAAACAACAAAACTTCTAAGTTTCGGTTTTTATTTTTTATATTTTTTTGTCCTTCCGTTGATTTTTCCGGTGAAACACTCTGGAATGATCCACTTAACTTTTAGGTGAAGAAAGTGACCATATGCATGAGAATATAATAAACGCATCTTATAAAAAGAATTGCACTTTCACTTCCATTTTACAAAAATGAGAGCCCGACACGAAAAGCTCAAAAATCATTACGTCTAAGAAAAGAAACATACTTTACAGTTAAATAACACCAATAAACAATAATATAATATTCTTGATAAAGAAGCTAAATTATTATTAAGTCCACTACTAGGGCAAATAAATACCTACACATTCACCTTTCAAACAAGCGACACATGTATTTAGAGCTAATTTTGTGAACAAAATTCTTTCACACGTCAATGATCTATCAATGAAAATGTAAATAGCCTAATAAAAAATTACCAAAAAAAAGGGGGGGAAAATGAAGCTTCTCCTCCATCCTCGAAGACGCTACATGTTTGTCCCTAACTGACTTTTTGGAAAGCTTTCTTGGAAGCCAGATGGGACTTTTTCGTGGAGTGGCCAAAAGGGGAAAACCAAATTGAATTAAATAATGGAAAAAGAGCAAAGGGAACATAACCTACCAACCGCTTGTACGCATCCCATTTACCAAATTCCGGTGTCCACCCCCCACCACCGCCCCCTTTATTCTCCAATAAGGTCGCGGGAACCACTAGCAATCGAGAGCAGCTTAAGGATCCTATCTGTCTCTCGAAGGTTGTTTTGATTAAGACCTTTTTCTTCCTAGGCATCGTTTCGAATTACCCAAATTTAATCATGCGATGTTAGTTTAGTACCTAGATAATCACTGCATGGGCCTCTTAGTACATGAGGAAAAGAAGCAGGAATGCGGTTTGATAAGCTCGATTATGGCAGGTTTTGCTGGGGTCACCGACTTTCAAAGCATTTTTTCAATCGGATCATTGAACTTTCACTTCAATTATCTAATGTATCGAGCTTTTTCCTAACAAAAACTAACACTCCCTTGTGGCCTATTGTTGAAAGAGCTATATGTGTCATAATACAACAAGGCAAATTGAGCTTAACAAGATATATGGATAACTTTAAAAGATTATATAATAAATTCGAAATTTATATGAATAAACATGTTTTACCCACTCTTAACAAAAAATTTGTAATGATGATACAAACAGAAAAATGAAAATCATCCTTTTCTATGTAACCTAGACAGCCCAGGGAAAATAACAAAAAAAGAAAAGAAAAGTATCTTTATCGTTTGACCCAAACCACACGAAGAAGGCTTCAACTTCCTAATCGATCTCAAATGAATAAAAACGTGCGATCATGTAACTCGGGCAACTACTACAATTGATGGAAGAAGCAAGTGGAGACGTTGACTAAATTAGGGTTTTATTTATTTTTTTCAACAATAATCGCTATCAGCGAAGAGTGACTCGAAGATTTTCTGCATTTTCCTAACATTTTCCACCATCTCGGGTCGGCAGGTGGAAAAATTATTGATTGGGGTTTTGGAGGAAAGGAATCCTCCAAGAAAAAGCAACAAAGGAGGGGTCTTGCCATCCTATCAAATGAAATAAATAAATAAAAATGAAAAAAAAAACAGTAGTAAAATACTAAATTCTTGGAAGCACAATTAAAGGTTTGAAATTGAATAATTTAATAGGGAAGAGAGTGTTTTGCCAAATGGAAAGGAACAGGGTAGGGACTACAAGCCAATCATGTTGCTTGGGTGATTAAAGAAAAAGGGTGGAAGAAGACATTCTCCTTATCTCTATTTCTCTCTATCTTCTTTGCTTGTTAAGCCACATAAGATAAGGTTAGATTAATCTACAATTAAGTAAAGAGATGCAAAGTATTAAGAAAGGATGAAGTGGGGCGACTTTCGGACTAAGTTAGCTCACGGCGCGTTAGCATGAGTTGCTTGATTCACTTGACATCGTGCTCGACGCATGTCGTTTTCGGGGTGATGCTATACATGTCGTGAAAGCAGAGCTTTGATTTTCGAACAAATCATGAGCCTCGCTTTCTTTATTTGTATATTTTGTACATTTTTCTTCTTAAATCACTTATTCTGAGGCCTTCTAGAAATATAATAGAACATAAGCCGGGGACGCAACACGGCTACCTACTTCCTTCAGCTCGAAAGAAAAAAATGAATTAGTCCACACCTAATAAGCCGGGAACAACTACCTTAAAGTGGATTCCCCACTCGAATAACCTTTTTTCATGTGGAGGCGGTGATTAGATTGCTTAATTAGTGGTATTACAGGTGGCATCTTATGGTATAAATCATATAAAAAGAGGTTAATCGCCTTAGGTTTCAAATTTTGCTGCCTTAAGAAAAGGCAACAAATTTTGTCGCGAGCCGTATGTTGTGTTTGCTTTATCGTTCTTATCTAATATGGTATTTTTATTTTATTTTGTCTCCTGCGGTACCTAAGGTGACAAAATATGGAGACAAAATATAGTTATTTTGCTCAAATGGGATAAAACTCATCTGTTTTCACTGCAAATTGGCCAAAGAAAATTATAAAAAAAAATGTTGTATTGTTGATAAAAATTCATCACCTCACGTTGCCTTTGATAATTTTTTTTTGTCGCGTTAGGTTTATTTTTTGAGTTATACAAGAAGACAACTATTTCATTTTCGTTGTCTTAGATGTTGTTAGTTTGTTTTAATTGGAATTTGATTATAATATAAGAAAATTAGATTATAAAATTTGAAAATTCATAATTTCATGACATCAGACCTGAATAAGCTCCACAATCAATTTCATTAATTCAAATATAAATACTATGTTAACAACATGATTACAAGCAGAAGGAATCGAATATTATAAGTGTCTAAATCTAGCAAAAGTCCTCTTGGGGCACGGCAAATAATTACAGGGTAAAAAAAAATAACATTATTGTAAATATTCTAATAATATCAGGAGAGAGGGAGAAAGAATCATTAAAACTACATTTTTACTTAATTGACCACTGCACACTTTTTCAGAGAATGATACTTATACCCAAATAATGCATATAAAAGGAAATAAGATAATATAACTTAACAAGGAAATTAGCTATCATAGAAAAAAACAAAATATCAAATAATATCTTTAATATTTAATAATATCTCTAAAAATATTCTCTACTAGGGAAATCTTTATCTCCGTAAATGTATTTAATCAATTGCAAGTAATTCAATCCATCAAAGTCTTTCTTGGGGTCGATTCCACTTTGACATAGACATTAGGCTGTAGCAAAAGACATAAAACAAAATTTTGAGGTATTTACCATTAATAATAGATGCTTGAATAATAGACAAATTTATCATTAATTAAGATGCTTAAAATTGGACCAAACAAACATATAACTAAACAAATTTCAAAAGTCGTGCCCAATAGTGCAGAAGCAGCTGTCAAGGTTGCATAGTGACGGCCGTGGCCGCGACTCTAGATTGGGTTGCAATTGCAATCGTAGATCAGAATGAGTAGCAATCCTCAATTTTATCATAGCCATGACCCTAGAGATCCAAAACACAACCTTGGCTGCAACTGTCTTATTAAAAAAATCAAGATTGTTATCTATATTATTAATTAAGCAAATTCAATGATCATTTCATTCTCAAGCTGTTGATAAACACTCCATGCATATATTTAAAATGCACTATTATCATATATGACTTTTAATCGACAAAATCACAATTTATGATAATAAAGATAATAGCAAGTAACTACTTAATGTCTTACCTTTTTAATTTGAATGCAAAATAATTATGTAGCATTTGATATATCACTCATCGTTTCTTACGGCAATTTAAATTATATTAGAAAGGATGACAATCTTGACGTATTGGCAGACATGTATAGCGTCATGCGTATGCAAGAAATTGTTATTACAAAAAATTTAAGAAAGTCAAGATATTACTTGTCTGTTGTAAACATGACATAACCATTTTACTACGCTTCTTGCCATGTTTCATTTAATTTTAGCTTTTGATTCTAATTTTATTTTAGTACTTAATATTAAATACTACAAATTTTTAAAAGTTTATATAGTGTTCAAGTAATAAAGAATAATCTATAATGCTTTTATTTGCTTCATTTTCTCCTAATTTGATATTTTTCCCAAGGTTACCTAAGAAAATGTTCGGGAAATTATTTTCCGCAAAACAAACCACTAAATATAAATAAAAGAAATAATTGGTCAAATACACGATACAAGGAAAGTGATCTAGGAAATTTTCAAAAGAAAAAAAAAATGATTGAAATCTCTTATTAGTTTATATTAGATGATTTTATTCGACAATTAGCACCGTCAAATTCAGACACAAAAAGTTTGTATAAGTTCGGTATTGAGGATCTTAAGTTTTCTGCACTCCTAATTGACAATGTTAAAGACTAGAAAGCCCATATTCAGATGTTTCTTATCCATCTAAATAACTAATAAAATTTCAGTAATAATTAGAATGCAATAATTCCTATTATACTTCAAAATTTTCTTTTGCCATCAATTATACTCGAAGTATTTATATTTCTTCATTCATACATGTCACGTGTGTTGGTGGACAAAATTGAAATGAATATATAATCACCGTTGCAACCTAAGTTAGCATTGCCATGTTTCTTTGTAATTAATGACATGCATGACAATATGCCAACTATGTTTGATTGTCAGGATTTCTAATTATGATAGCATTGGATAGTATAAGATATAAAATTAAATAATTTTGCTATATTTTATTCATTATTTAATGAATTATAATAATAAAATTTAGATATATTCACATCATATCATATACATTATTTAGTATAAATGGGATATTAGTGTAAATGAATTTAAAAGTTGCACAAACAAAGATGGTATAAATTTATAGTGACACTCTTGCCTACCTCATTTGAATTTGCTTTTTTTTCCTCTCTTTTTTTTCTTTTTATTTCTTTTTCCCCTTCCATCATTCTCTAATAAAATTTATTAAATAAAAAATCGTACTAATATAGCTAAAATATTAAAATACTTAAAATATGCAATAAATATAAAATAAATTTATTTAATTTATATTATAAGATATAATTAAATTTTAATATTTAAATAAAAATAAAATTATATTAAAAAAGAAATTGTTGTTATTTTTTTTGTTATTTTATTTTATTAGAATTCAAATATTATTTATATTAAAATATAATTTTAATTTTATTAATTTATTTGAGAAAATAATTTGCCTGGTTTTTTTTTTTTTTTTTATCACCCTCCTACTCTATTCCTACTACACTTTCTTCTTTTGTGGTTAAAAATCTACTACGTGTGGTTAAAAATCTACCACTATTTCCTATACACAAATTAATAATCATTATGGCTTTTCTTATATACCCATATAAGTTATTGAACTGTATCTAACAATTACTAGTGTAATATATTCAATCATCCTACAAAATATTTACATTTCACTAATGATACCACGTATTTGTATCAGCTAATAAGGTAGGAATAACACATAGGTTGTCTATGATGACAAGAACAATCCATTGCTATTTAGGTCACCTGCGTCTTAAAAATTCCATACTTTTTCTTGCCATGTTAAACGAAAACTTTTTTTGAACTCCAACCAAAAGCGACAAAATTTTAGGCTAAACCGACAACGACAAAAGAGCATTATTTTTATAGCCTTAGAGTGAAAAATTGAGTAGTTATTTTTTGGCTAATTATAGGAGGTAGAGAATAAGTCGGTGTGGTGCAAAGCGCACCAATCAAATGACGATTAGTCGACTCTTAGAATTGTGACATTATAATCATACCAATAAATTTCAATATTTGTTGCACATTTGATGTCACTCATTCGCCGCAGCCTTTTTTCCTCCAAACACAAGATGATAGGAAACAAAAAAAAAAAAAAGAGACTCCAATTACAGAATCTAGCACACCGGTTCCAAAAGGGCCGACGACATTTAGGACTGTAGAATTAGGGTTCTAAGGAACCTAACTTCATGGTAATTTCTTGGAATTGTGAGAAGGAAAACACGATATTCGGCTAGGCTGGGCTCAAATGAAAAGGGGTTGATTATGTCTACCGCTACGCCAAGCTTGACAGCGAAGCCCAATACTTCAGTAGCAAATGAAAAGTCGGAAACGCTCAATCAAGAAAAGGATCATTCATGATGAAGCAAGAAGACAATTGCTTCTCCCTCACAAATTAAGCCCGGGTCGGTTCTCAACTCGGGCAAACTTGATGCTCAAGCAGAACTCGCACAGGCCTCGCCATAGATCAGACGATGATGGCAATCATAGTTCCTCGGCGCCATTCGGACACGGGTTTTGAACAGGTGCAGTTCGTTCGCCGATGGGTTCCTCTTCCATCCTCTCGAACTGCTTGACTTTGCAAACAAGACAGGATCGCTTCTTCTCTTAAGTCAGCCAGCCGGCCAGCTTGCTTGGTCGGGATGACGTTACCGATGCCTTTTCTTGCACGCATGTTGCGCGCGCACGGAAAAATTAATCGCGTCCGGGCGGACTGACATGGTCCTCGGCTCGTCATGGGATCGATGATGGGATTGGCCAAGACGTGCGACGTGATCTCCCTCAACTAGAAGCTCTAGATCACCAAAGTACGTTGGACCCTCAAAACTTAACCCCTCTCTCTCTGCAATTATTCCGTTCTTGGGACTCTTCTTCCACATCGAACAAGACCTTTTCGTTTAGCTGAGATGTAGAGGAGTCCCGTTAATTTCTATGGGAGAATATTCATCTCTCTCTCTCTCTTTTCTATTTTTTTTTTAAAATTTCATTATTATTTTTTTGGTGGGGTGCTTGGCATTTGAAAAGGTCAAACGATCGCTCCCACACATACGCACCTCTTTCTCGAACCAGAGGTTTGGGTTTTTTTTTCGTTGTTCGATGGTTTCCGTTCGCTCGCAATGACATGGCCTCCTCCTCCTCCACACCACCACCCTTTTGGAGTTTAGAGCGTGATTTGCTCTCCTCTCATCAACCCAAAACCACCACTCTCTCTCTCTCTCTCTCTCTCTCTCTCTTCAAATTCCTTCAATTAATTAGGTGACTCTTTCCTTATATTCAGTCTTTGTTTTCTTTGCTCTCTCCTTTGTCCCTTTCCCATTCACTCCTCCACATGAAGTTTCATTGATCAAGGTACGTTACCATCTCTCTCTCTCTCTCTCGCCCTCCCTCCCTCCTTTATTGCATATCATGTAATCATAGGTTTCAAGAACATGAATGAATACACGAAGAACACGCGTGTTGTGTTGGATCTTCATCGATGCTCAACTCTAGGATCGGAATGTTCTAGTTGGCAGATTGATTCCGATCATTACTTTCTTGCTAGAGTTTCTGCATGGCTCCGGTAATCCCACGGCATTTGCGATAATTTGCTTGCTCTCTGGCGCCAGCAGACCTAAGCATATTCCTGTTCCTAGACCTTTTGCGGGGTCGAAGGCATAGTGATATCGTCAAGGGAAATCGCTGGAGTGATGGTTTGCATATTTGAGATGTGGCGAGTGCATTGTCTTGAAATCCAGATTCAAACAATTTCTGGTATGCAGTTAATGTGCAGATAGCCGCTTTTGGCCTCTAGCATATTCATTAGGATCCTATTTATGTAGGAAAATGTTGGCAGCCTTTTGTGGAAGCTGTATCTCTGCGTGGTTGTCGATAATTATATCCAGGATACGACATTGAGTCGAATGCAATGCATTCATACACGATGTCCTGGATGAAAATCAGCAAGAAAAGATTACCTATTGTGGAGTAAAATGTCGGGAAAAAATTGTTAGGCCGTTATCTACTCCTACCAATTCAATTTGATTACCTTTCTGGTGAATCCTCCATTGGAGTTGAAATATTGCTGGTTTTACAGGACGACATCACATAGATTTCCAAAAGGGTCTAGGGCTATGTATTTGGTCGGTTCATCCTAACAATCAGATTGTATAGATTAAGATTTACTCAGCGGAAATTCATTTGGCCTGTTTGAGACTACTAACCCTCCTTATGGGAGGTCATCTATGCCTTTATCCTATTCGCCGATGGACACAAATGCACAGTAGGATAAATACAATCGGCGAAACGCAGTCCTATGTGAATAACCTTTGTGCTATCTGCAATCTGTGAACCCATTAACTTTGCCCGTCACATTGCAGCTTGTACAGAACTTCCTCTATCTCAGTTCCGGCAATACAAGCAACATGGCAACGAAACCGAAAGAGAGCACCTCTCTGGTGAAGAAAAAGAAGGTCGCGTCTCCTTCAGATCATCATCAAACCAGCATGGCCCAAACCAAACGACCTAGTCCGACTTTAAAGCAATCCAACTTATTATCTTCTCCAACCACCAGTGTCGCTCCGACAGCATCAGATAAGCAACTCCCGAATTATCTAAAACCGACATTGAGCTCACGGGTTGAATCGCCAAAGCCAGGAACGAAGAAACATGTCTCATTGTTGCCTGGAGCCTCTGCTCAGAAGCCTCATCTCTCCAGAAGAAACTCTTTTGACAAGTCTGAATCATCTGCTCAGATGCAGAAGATCTACACTTCATCCAGTCCAAGAGAGAGGTCCTTAACAGTTAAAAGTTTATCTTTCTCTTCCCAATCCTCTGGTTTGGCAAGGCCAGTTTTGGACAGGACCTCAAAAACACCTAAAGCTGGTCCTGCCAAGTCCCAGGCTTCAACCATAGCTGGAAATAAGGCCACAAGGAAGAGTTCAGTTTCAACTCCCTTAACCATCAAGAAGGAGACCGGTAGGTTGAGTAGAACTCCGAGCAATCCTGACGAAATTTCAGAGATACTGAATGCCGAATCAGGAAACTTAGACAACAAGAAACCAGAGGTGAAAGACGTGGAAGAGGTTGTCATCGTGAAGGTTGAGAGTGATCATGCAGTAGATGTTGCCCCAGATTTGCAGAAACCTAAAGATATCATTGATGAACATGATGATATCATCCTGGCAGGTGATGAACTTGTGAAAGATCAAGAGACTCTGGTTGATCAGGCTCGTGTCATTTCCACGGTGGAGGACCACATTCATGATTCAACTGAATCTTCCCAGGGAGAAGCAGAAGATACCGAGGACAAATTAACTGAACAAGAAGCTACTGAAACCCTTCTTGGTGACAAAATTGGTGAAGATAAAGATCAAATTTCTAGTGATGAGACTGATATTATACAAGAGGAGATCTCAACAGAAGTTGCTACACCAGAAGATAAAATAGAAGATCACGCCCACAAAAAGACCGACACCATCACAGCAGAAACTGGAGAAGCAGAGGCAACAAGTGAGAAGCCAGAGCAGGCTGGTGAAGGGCAAAACCTGAACAAGCCCATATCATCAGATGATGAAAGGAAAGATGCGCCAGCAGAGAGCACAGTGAAAGAAGAAGCAAAGCCATTGACGATCAAGACCATTTCCCTTCGAAGAGCCAGAGACCTAGTCAGGGGAACTCGAAGAAGGAATCGCCAGCATACAACGACGTGATTGCGGAGACCTCGAGCAAGCTGATGGAGAAGAGGAAGAACAAGGTGAAAGCACTGGTGGGAGCTTTCGAGACCGTCATATCCTTGGAAGAGCCCCAAACTTGACGCGCCACCGCCTTCCCCCTTGCCGCCGACACAAACAAATACAATGCATGATTTCCTTCGTTTCTTCTTGTGTAAATGCAACGAGTCCTAGAAAATGCATAGGTGTTTGAGAGGAGAGATACTCCTCTGTTCATTGCGAGAGTCACTGCGAGATCAAATTAGATTTCTTGCGTGTTTTGTCTTTGTCTGTACCCCTTTGATGCACATGGTTCTAGTTGGAATGTTGAATGATGTTTTCGTGTCTGAAACATCTAAACTCCAGCTTAGGTGATATTAGAGGGCAGAGTTGGCCATTTTGGATTCTCTGTAAAACAAAAAGAAAAAAAAAAAAAAAGAAGAAGAAGAAAAATAATTAGAATTTTCATTCTTCATGTATCAAAAATGAAAAGTCACACATTTCACACAAAAAGCTTCATATACGAGAGCAAATTTATATATATTGTACTTATGATCCAATCTTATATATTCTTCAAATCTATCACCATAAATGGTCATATTTTGCCTCCATCTCGGATTGGAAGAAATTGATAGAGGCATGATTTGAAGAAATTTTTCCGATTATAAATTGATGGAAAATACAGCTTTACTATAAATGTAAACAAATACATGATGCATGTCCCCGTTTATATTTAAGACGCTTTTTTTTCTTCTTATATCTATGGCGCTTTGTACATTTCAATTCCAAAACCAACCATCATCCTATTGTCATTTCAAGATAGATCATAGAGGAAATCACCTCTTTACCTAATAGGTCCATTTACACCATTGGCGTCATATTTTTCAGAAGAAAATTATAAAATCATCAAGGTTACATGATGAAATCCTTCTTTTCTTGGATTATACAAAAAACTAGCCAAATGTATATATAAAAAATAATCAAAAAAATTGTGATAAATCTAATAAGGTATTATTGTGATAAATCTAATAAGTTTGAGTTTTGGTCTAACCAAAAAAATAAAATCTAATAAGTTTTCAAACATATAATAAATGCACAACTTTTTTTTAAGTCACTAGTTTAACACGATGATTTAAACATACATAAGAAAAATACATAATCTTTTATCATTGTAGAAAAAAATTACTATACCCTACATTCTTAAGTTTTATTTTGTTGTCATCTTATACACGTGTCATACGTTTATGGGTAGTGGCCGACTAGAATTAATAAAACTGTAGCCTCAAATAAGGTTCGCATCTACCTTAATATTAATTTCTCGATCCTTCCTCCGCGCCGAAATCACATTGTTGTTGTTGTTGTTTTTTAAACCAACAAAGAAAATGAAAACTTCTTTTCTTTGTCAAAAAAGAAATACCCATCCTTTTTTTTTTTTTTTAGAAAAGTTCAAACAAAAAAATTAAAAATCGATACTTTTATCACGCAGGCCAAACATTTAATTTATCACAGTGGCCTAGATTGTTATTTCTTTTTTTAAATAGTTTTGTTGAATTCGTAGTAGCAGGAAAATGTTGCGGATTTATTTTGTTTAGTCACCTATAGAAATTTGAATTTCTTTTTTTTTTTTTTTCAATTTAGCCTACACTCAATGATTTTTCAGCATAAAAATTCAATAGTGAGATAGTATAATGACATAAATTATCCTTAAAATTTAACCCAATATGAAATGTAGTTCCCAAAATTTTAATTTATTTAATATGATTTCTAGAATTTTGGTACATGTTCAAGTTAGTCATTGAACCATACACAAATGTTCAATGTTATCTTTTGATTAATTCAAATTCAAGAACAATATTAAACATTCTTATATAATCCAAAGACTAGATCAAACACGTATCAAAAGTTAAAGGAGCACAATGAATAAATTGAAAGTTTAAGGGCAACATTATATATTCAACTAAAATTCATGAACAACATTGAATAAATTAAAAGTTCAAGGATCACGTTATATTAGATCAAAATTTAGGGGCTATTTTGTGTTTTTTTCCCTAAAGAGGGCAATTTTTTATAAAAAAATTTCCTGAAAGATCTAATATTCCATTGATAACAAAATGGCTCAAGCACTTTTCTTAAAAAAAAAGAAACGAAGAGAAAAGAAAAGAATTGACGTTTATGCCAAATGGGAAGAAAGAAAAAGATAAAGAAGAATTGGAAAATTTAAAATAAGGGCATAAAATGAATTTTGCTTTAAATAAGGCCATAGAATGATCATGTCATCTTAAAGAAGGGTTTAGCCTCATAGATTGAGCAATGACATTTTCTTCCTTTATTTCTTTCTTTTTATATGGCCCATGCCCAGTCTAATGTGATGGTTGCCCGTCGACAATGAAAAAAGGCTAGGCAAGGCCAAACTTGAAAGCTAAAGGCAAAGGGTGGCCTTGTCTAGACAATCCTCGCTAGCCATAAGTAACGTCACCCTTCGCCAAATTCAAATAGGTGAGGTTGTTATTTGAAATTGAGATTAAAATTGTCTTAGGACGAAAATGCTTTTCATCGATTGGAATATTCATCCGACTGCCAAGGCAATGCTCTTGTTTGAAAAGTTCACGTCTACTTTTAAGTTTTTTTTTTTTTTTTTTGAAATAAATTTATTTCAGGTTTTTATTTAAGAAAATAAAGATTCTTCAAATCCTTATTAGGAATTTTCGGAGAAGAACCAACGCCGATTAAAGTTGCGCTTGGGAAGTTGTCCTGTCCGCGATCGCCTTTGTTCTGTGCAGAAGACTGCGCAGCGCCACCATCCATCTCCATTCCGGCGCCTTCGTCTCTCTCTCTCTGGCGGTTGCTTTCGCAAATTTCGGGTTTCCGCCCATCGTCTTCAAGATGAGCATCAACCAATTCGCTATGGTGAGATCCTTCTCTCTTTCTCATGTTGGGTTCTCCAATTCGATTCTCGGTTACATCTTTTTGGGTCGGTTTGGTTCGGTCTCCTTTTGGTCGAGCGCGGTCGAGATCGTGAATTGTCGGTCTTTGCTCGAACTGGGTCGTGGGCAACTGGGCAACTCGAGCAGCCGATCGTTGCCCTCAAATTTCTGAACTTTTTTCGACTTTCTCTACCACCCGGAAGAGGGTCTCAGCTTTGAAGTTGCAATGACTTTGACGGCTCGTGGCAGGTGGAGGAATTGGCTTCCCTGGTGAAGGACAACTTTCCCTGCAAGCATCTTGTTCTCTCTGTGGAGGAGGGTTTGGTGAATTTCCTTCAGGACGACTCCAGGTATCTCGCGATTCCTGACTCCTAAAGTCGTGTGATTGATTGCGAGTGCAGACTTCACATTGCTGCTTTTGTGCGTCGTGAAGTCAGAGTCAGAGATTGGCGAGTACTTTTTGCATGTCTTCGTCGGTTAAAGAAATTCCCTTTTGTCTGATATACTGGAGTGGGAAGTTGAAGAGGAGAGAAAGGTATATTTGGACTTGTCATCGGAGTACCGAACAGGAACCTGGAAGAAGTAAAGTTTAGCTAACTTTCGCAAAGAATTGGCATTGATAGGAGAAGAAAGGGTATGTGAGCTTTGGCGAGTTAAAAGTCTAGGTGTATTTTGAGGAGCCATAGATCGCTGTGCAGGAGCTTGAACCTTTCATCCAGTTTCTTTAGAACCAATTGATCTAAGAAAAACCGTCAATCACTCCCAGCAGTTGCTTTCAATGTGTATATAGATTCAAGAACTGACCTGCTTTTGTGTACAGCTAGCTAGTAGACGTTAACTTGTTTATGGAAAATGAAGACTGCTTATCCACGGCAAATTCTCCTCTTACACATTTACCAAAAGAAGACTACGACACATACACTTTTACAATTGTTTCTGTGGCTTGGGGTAACAACGAAGCAGGATAGGAGCATTGATTGGTCCCCCAATCTATGCTTTGCTTGCAATTTTTACCCATCCCAAACTTGCAAGTAGGTTGCACACCTCAGCAATTGTTAAAACTGGTGGTCAGTGACGTTTTCTGTAGCCTTAGCTAAGAAATTTCTAGGTTTTGTGGTAGTCCCAGGGATGATTAGTTAGTCAAAGGAAAAGATGAGGCGGCCCTGTTAAAGAGAACATTCATGAGTCCGTGATATGGAAGGTGCAAGGTAGCGATTTGAAAAGTAGGAAATTTTCTTCAGGAACCAAGGTATTATTCTTTATGATTATGAAGGATATGGCGATTCTAGTGCTATTTACCTTATATAATGCTTCTTCCAATATGGAATTTTCCAGTTCCATGAAAGTTAAGTTTGAAACTAGAAATAGATGGTGGAGTCTGAGCTTTCTCATTTTCTGACTAATTAATAAATTCTTGAGGATGGATTGATATGAGAGTCACTTGATACGTAATTCGATAGGATTTTACATCCAATTTCAAGGTCAAATCTTGAGTCAATGCCATGAAAATTCCCTGAGATATTGAATATCTCTTGGCATGCGAGTAAGCTGATTCTGCTATGAATTGACCAAGTTGATATGCCTATAGATTTTGTCAAACTAGAGTTGACAAGGTCAACTGGGTCAGGTTTTTGTGGGCTTGTACCATCTCCAAGATGAATGTACTTGGAGCCTTTTCCCAGTTGCATTATTTGATCCCGCTTGACGAATGTGTTTCTTAAATCACTGGCTTGGGGAACTAGAAACGTTTTATTATATTTAAACTATATTGTATGTACAATCATAATTGTAGTTGCCACAAATACATCTATGCCTCTAAGAGCAGGGAAGACATCTTGTCCACTTTTTTCTCATTGCTTTATCATATTTTTCTGTCTCTTGTCATGTGTTGGGAACTCTGCAATAATTGCTATTGATGGTATCAAGATGATGGTGCAGAAGGTTCTTTTTCTCGATGCTGAAGTCCTTTTGTAATACGAATCTTTATGTGAAGTCTTTATGTGCGGATTGTGGGAAAAACTTCTTAGATTACTGTCTTTGCAGTGGAGATGAGATTCTGGAATTGGAACCCATGAACCCCTACAACCGTCTTCTTCTTCATCGGCTGGCTGATATATTTGGGTATCATTCTGGATACACCTTTTGGCATCAATTTTTCACTGTTACCACTTGGTTTTAATTACTTGAAAACATGAGTCATTTTTTATGGCATTTGCCTGTCTTCTTGTCTTTTACCAATTATTACTTGATTAGGTTTGCCCATGAATCAGTGGGCGAAGGAGATGATCGGCATTTGATCTTGGAGCGTTGCCTTGAAACATCAATGTATGTGGAAAGATTGCACATACTGGTTCAGACTTGGCATTGTGGATGTAAATTATTTCTTACATTATTTCAATGCTTATGATCTCACGCAGGATAATGTGTCCTTTTTGATGGCAGACCTTCTATTCTTGTTAGTGATATTTTATGGCAGTCTGATGAACCTCAACCTCCGCCATCATCGTACCAGATACTGAGGAGAAAAGATGCTCCAACTGGTACAGAACTTTGGATATTTGTGCTTGGAGTATTCTTGAGTGATTTGTATCTTGATGTGAGCTCATAATGAAAGGACACTAGTTATTAACTGAGGAGAATGAAAGGGAGTGGTTTTAAGTTTTAGAGAGGGTAAGAATGTGAATTATCATTCCACTTTAGTGGGAGGTGGTCACTCTGCTTTTACCCTCATAAACTTGGAGGAGAGTTTTCGTGTAACCGGAAGATTTCTCATATGCTATCTCATTTTCCATGAAAATTTGGAATTGCGACAAAGCACACTTTGCACCTCGGTCCACATTGTTTCTTTGATGAACTACAAGAGTGCCATTTCAAATTAAATTAAAATCAGAGGGAAAGCCCACTCTCATGGAAAGATGATGTACTGTTTTGTTACCTAGGAAACAGAGTTAGACATTGCAATAAGGTACAAAGTGGAGATTTAAGAACAGATACCATTGAGAGTTCATTGCTTGCTTCCTTTACATCATACCTGATGGCATAGACTTGAATGCCAAGTGATGATTTCTTCTTTTCTTTTTGTAGTGTTGATAACAAATGTCCCATCTTCTCAAGATACATTCAAGGAGAGAGAAGCTGCTTATCTTGCTGCTCGTGAGCGAATTTTTGCCTTTGATTCACAAGAGATGAGAGAACCTGTGACACAGCGACCACGAAATGTTCCTGTAGTGGCCCGTCGTATGATTGCACATGCCCTTGGCCAAAAAATAGGTGCTAATGACCAAGATGCTAGTGTCAAGAATAGCGAGGGGTATGAAGTAGGCACTAACGGATTCATTGTGCCAGAAAATGATAATTATACTCAGGAACCTGACCAGAATATGTCTGAGAAGGCAAAGGGTGAGAACCATGACGTCTGTGCAACTCTAACTGGGAGGAAGGTGCCTAAAGGATCTGTACAGAAATATGCAAATGTCCCCTCATCTCGGAGTGGGAGAGGGGAAAATGTTGCCAACAAGGAGTACTTGAAGAAAGAGCATATAGGAGCTGCAAAGAGGATGTTTGCTCAAGCACTGGGAAGAAGCTCGGTGAGAGATGGGTTACATTCAAAAGGCGCTGAGTCAAATCAATCCAGTAGTACTTAGCAGTCACCAAGTACTTCATTGCTGGATCCAATCAGTTGTCCCTGTTTATGCTGTATCCTTCAGCCGCATGGGAGCTCTCTGAGTTTCAGTTTGGCCCAATAACTGGTTTATGAGTATACTCTGGTAATAGCCAACATACTTGTGGGGGAAGCACGGGACATGACAATTGCACAGATGGGCTCCTCACTATTTGGGTACTCTCTGCCACAGCTTGGCTGGTGATGAAATGTTATATCATGAGGAGGGATATGGTAACATTTGAATGGTTAATGGGTTTTGACTCAAGGAATGAGGAGATGACGCTGGATGAAATCTGGTGCTTCAACATTTGCTAATCTGGAATCAGATGGACTTTGGACCACTCCAAGTATGGACGAGTAGTCTAATATGATATTTATAAGTTCATGCATTTAATTATCTGTTGGTTATCATTGATTTTATGTACTAAACCTGATCTGGATGGTGACGATTTATGAATATTTTGGTTCTCTTTTGCAAAGTCCATGAGTATCATGATTGGACGATTTTGAGATCTTGACGGAAGTGACTTTCAATGTTCTGGAGGATAAGGGACAGTGAACTTTCACATCCTTAGAGATTGTTTCAAGACATTATAATGGCCTAGGCTGATTACTCTAACATCTCCTCTATCGACCCAATAAAAAAAAAAAAAAAAAAAATACTCTGTAGAAAAAGAGATGTAGAAGCATTTCTAATGCAGAAGCTCCTCATTCCTCGCCATCTTCTGTCCATGAAGATTCTGATGATGGCAAGCTCTAGGTAGTAAGAAAGATACACGTTATGCTATAGTTTCGTCTCTAGTCCGGTTCACTCAATCAGCAGATTTGGTGATTTTATCGTGATAACATGTTAGTCCATCTCTCTGCTTGTGATCAGTTAATTGTGCTTTGTTAGCACTCTCATTTGTGTTTTGCTGAAAGAAGCGTTAGTCCATCTCTTGCTTGTGATCAGTTAATTGCACTTTGTTAACACTCACTTGTGTTTGCTGAAAGAAGTTTTGCACTTCATAATCCTTTGATATGGCATGGAAACATTCTTAGTTTTATCATGAAAGCATTACGAGTCTGCGATTATATCGAAAAATGTTTTACTTCCTGTTCAGTGTCTATGTTTTTGCGGGTGCCTGGTTTAATTAGTGCTTTGAGAGTTCATATAGATGAACACGTATTGGTGACTCCGATTATTCAGTGGTTGTTTGTACTGTGAGTCTAGAATTGTGACAGTCAAGTTCTTCGTTAGTAACCCTCGAGAGTTGCTGATTTGGTCTAGATTCTATGGCAAAGCATTGTCATGAGATCACCCCAACAATTACTTGGGCGCAGCAGGACAAGAAAACTGCTATCATTTGATAGGATTAGTCACATTCCTTAAAAGGGTCAACGCCCGAAATCATGAAGGAAGCGTTTACTCTTTCCAGATTAGTCTCGTCGTAGAAAAAAGATTGCAATGTCAAGTGGATCTTAGCATGAGGTACTATATGTCATCCTAACTCTTGGGTTCGCACTGAAAGTACGTATTTCAGTTGTGTTCTTGTTGGTTTCATGAGTAGCTCCTGCAGATTATCTGTCAATGAGACTATAGTCATCTGTACAGAGGGAACTCTATGGCGATTGAGATTGACTAGTTCGATGTTTCTGTAATTCGGGCGGATAAGGAACCTTTATCCCCCCTGATGCAACCGATCGTTGCTACTAGTTGGGTACATGGATGGAAAAAGCACGTATTGTGTTCGTCCTTATCGGACACGAGATTGCAGGCACAATCATGGTTTCCTGAGGCCGCCCCTACACGCCGCATGAGCTTTCGTGGGCATGTGCCCTACGGCTGCAACCTGCGGAGCATGCACGACGAATTCGAGCCTCTGTCGGGTTTATCATCGAGACGATAAGAGACCGCTTGCTGTCTGTGTTTTTCCATGTGCTTTCCGTCCTAGTTTGCGAAGTGGCTCTGAGGCTTACGTGATCAGATTTTGGACTTCGGTTTTACGCTTCCGGTTCATAGAAGCGTGGGAGTAGTTCTGAAGGAAATAACATGGTGCACCCTGATTTTTCAAACAATTCTCTCTGAATCCTACCTAAAGAAACTAGACCGTACCTTACAAAGAAGTAGGCTAAAAAAAAAAAAAAGGCATAATGACATACATTATCCCTAAATATTGATTTAACGTACAATGCTGAATTTTTATATTTATTCAATATGATCCTGAACTTTTGATATATTAACAATTTAGTCTTTGAATTATATGAAAATATTTAATATAGCTATTCTATAAACTCAAGTTTAGAGACAATATTGAACGTTTTATATAATTTTAAATTGAACTAAAAATATCCAGAAATTACATTTAGGGATGTGAAAAACATCGAACTTGCTGGTTCAGTCCATTTTCTGGTGAGTGTTGACTCAACTCCTAATTCTTAAACATGGAATCGGCGTCTGGACAGTTTAAACCGAATTGAACCTAGTATATTTACTCTTTTTTAATTTCTTCATAAAAATAAAAGTGACCTATTTTCATTTCTTCATAATAGAAGATATCAAGTAGTGGGAAAGAAAGTCCTTAGTTTCAATTGGACTCTTTGGATAAATGATCTCAAGCAAAGCGTGCTATCTAAATTTTGATTTATTTACATGGTTTAATAAATTTAAAATTTATGAATAATTTTGTAAATGTAATTAAAAAATTTTTTCATCTATCAAATGAAAAATTAAAAATTTTTCTTTTTTAGCCAAAGCCTTTTTCTCAGATCATTTATCTTCCGTTTTGAAGAAAGAATCATGGGCAGGAAAGCAATGAAGGAACAACAAGAATCTCTCTCCTCTCATGGCGTTTCCATCCGCCTCCTCCGCCCCGCTTCATGCTCAAGGCCCGGCGCTGCCGTTCTCTTCTTCCTCATCCTCTTCCGTCCTCATCAATGGCAGACCGACGTCTCGCGTCTCTTGCGGTCCCCGGCGCCGCCCCTCCGAGCCCGGCCTTTGCCACGGTCGCTCTCCTTCCCCACTCGCTCCGTAAGTGTTTTGTCTTAATTCCCTCCCCAATTCTCTCCGCTTCCTCTGCATCCGCCTCGCTTGTCACTCGCGCTTCCTGCTCCTCTGTTCTCACAACCATCTCGCACGTCCTGAATTGTAATGCCACTAATTGGGTTCTTGCTCGCTTTGCCATCTCAACTTGACCCAGTAGTGTATGGAGCAGAGTCTCTTCACTTGACATTGATTCTTGTATGTATCTAACTTGCTTTCCCATCGAACCCTTCAATTCTTGGCGATGTTAACGTGATTCTTATGAGAAAATTGCGAGAGAACCTGGTCTCTTGAATGACGGTAGGACATATCGTATATGGCCTTGTTCATTACAGACTCTTGCCGGCGTTCCTTGGTCTCCCTTCTCCTTATCCTCTGACTCATTGGGTTTTCCCGCATTACTTGGAGTTCACGCGTCCGATGTCGCCTCTTCATTGTTGCCTAGGTGCCAAATTGTCGCCAAGCTACATCAAGTTGATCCTTTTCAACACAAGGTACAGGAAAGAAGCGAGATTGAGCCCAAGAAAACCAAAGTTAAGATTGGGGTCGTGGATAATCTGGTGACGGATGGTCCCCTTGTTTTGAGCTCTTCAAGGCTTGAGGGAAATAGTGCTCCCCCTCCCCCTCCTCTGGTTAGTGCGTTGAAGGCTGCAGCCGAACAGAATGTTGCGAGCTTCCATTTTCCTGGACATAACAGAGGCCGTGCCGCTCCATCTTCGTTGGCTGGGGTTATTGGCATCGACCCTTTTCGTCATGATTTGCCTGAGCTTCCTGAGCTGGACAACCTCTTCTGTCCAGAGGGCCCCATCTTAGATGCACAGAAGCAAGCAGCTGAGCTGTTTGGATCATCAGAAACGTGGTTTCTTGTCGGGGGTACTACATGTGGTATCCACGCTGCAATCATGGCTACTTGTTCCCCTGGGGACACTCTCATTCTCCCTCGAAATTCTCATTTGTCAGCAACCTCTGCCATGGTGTTGTCTGGTGTGGTACCAAAATACATCATGCCTGAATATAATTCTGAGTGGGGCATTGCCGGCAGCATCGATGTTGCACAGGCAAGCGAATTTCAGACAGTTTATGCTTCCTGCATATTCTTATCATGTTTTAGCATGTATTGTTTCTCCATTGTCATTTCTCTTGTCAATTTGAAGCGGGGGACCTCTATTCACAGGCAAATGCAAATGAACTTCCATTAGCAACCATAAGAAGAATATGTCACTTTGCATGCAAATATACAGTATACAGAAGTTTAACATTGCTCTGGCATTTCTTTAAGTAACTTAAAACGCTTCTTCTTGCAGTTAGAGAAAGCATTGAGTGATTTGGAAAGTGAAGGTAGAAAAGCTGCGGCAGTTTTTGTCACTTCCCCTACTTATGAGGGTGTATGCAGTAACATATACGAGCTTTCCCAGCTGAGTCACTCTCATGGAATTCCGCTGATTGTTGATGAGGCTCATGGTGCACATCTTGGATTTCATAGTCAGCTGCCAGCTTCAGCCCTCCAGCAAGGAGCCGATATCTCTGTTCAGTCTACACACAAAGTTTTATGCTCCCTCACTCAGTCATCCATGCTGCACATGGCGGGGAATATCGTAGATAGAGAGAGAATATGTAAATGTCTTCAAACGCTTATGAGCACCAGTCCTAGTTATTTGCTTTTGGCATCCTTGGATGCTGCCAGAGCTCAGTTGAGTGAAAACCCAGGAGCCATATTCCACAGATCAATTGATTTGGCAGTTATGGCAAAGGAATTGCTAGAAGAAGTGCCAGGTGTTACTCTACTCGACTCTTCAAGCTTCCCCAACTGTAGCGCCATGGACCCTCTGCGCCTTACGGTTGGATTCTGGCAGCTGGGTATGTCTGGTTATGAAGCAGATGAGATTCTAGATAGGGATCATGGGATTGTCTGCGAACTTGTTGGGTCCCGATATATGACTTTCACTCTAAATCTTGGAACCCACAAAGAACATATTCAGAGGCTAGTCTCTGGAATAAAGCACCTATCTGCAGCATCAGCTGTCAAGAGCTTTGAAGGTACAGTGAATAATGGAGATTTGGGTCCCTTTGTTGACATAGAGATGGCAATGAGTCCTAGAGATGCATTCTTTATGAGCAAAAGGAAAGCAGGCATCGAAGAGTGTCCTGGAAAAATCTGTGGAGAGTTGATATGTCCATATCCACCAGGCATTCCACTACTGATCCCTGGAGAGATCATTACGGAGCAAGCTTTGGACTATTTGAAGCAAGTTAAGAAAGATGGAACGCTGATAACTGGAGCCTCTGATCCTTTGCTCTCTTCATTAATTGTTTGCAATAAGTAAATTTTGAGCTTAAGTAGAAATAGCCTCGCTTCTCTCAATTTTAGCAAAATTCGAGGCTGGGCGGCAATACTCACTTCTCTAGATTCAAGCAATTAGTATTGGCCTAGGGCAAGTTTCGGTGGTTGTCAGGTGCATCAGAGTCTGCATTTAGGACTTCATTTTGAAGAAATTATCTGAATGAAAAATGGGGATTCTTCTCAAGGTCCAATTGTTGACCAGTAAAATGCTTGAGCGATCTCTTCTTGTCTCATAGACAGCTTGAAGGTTCAGACATCTGTGAAAACAGTGAGCTCCACATTCTCCTAGGATTTGTCAACATATTCTTAGTAATTCGGTACATTGACCAGATGATATGTATATACAGATTTTTCTCGATAGATATTTAACATTTTGTCCATGCCACAGAGCTCAAGGCAGGGGTGGCCCTTCTGGTGCATCTGAATTCACATTCCCTGCCAATCCAGCAGAGAAGCTTGCCTTCATTTTTTCCCAATCAGTCCTCTTGCCTTTGTGCATCGTTATTGGCATTGGTTGACACTTAAACAATGTGACTCTTCCAGGTCTTGGCGTCAATCATATGAAGAAAAGAAAAACAAAGATAGCAATTTTTTTAAGATTCACTGGTAAGTGAATTATGCTAGCAGTCAATGACTACATACCACATACCCTTATCATCGGTATTAAAGTGCCGAGCATTACATTCTTTAAGATTGCACACATGGTTTCCTTTTATTCTGGTGGTTGCACATGAAAACAGCTACACCACATGAGGAGAGACATGCCAGCATCTGTCTATGAGTTATAACTTGATCATATTAACTGAAATATGACAGGGTAGTGATGATCAGTCCAGGTCCTGTCGTCTAGCGTTGGCACTTCCTAGTTCTTGAAAGGTCTTGTCCTTAAATATCGTCACAAGATGTTAGTTATGATGGACCATATCAATTGCAATTTACATCTCCTGTAGTAAGCCCATTGGTAAACACACTATAGAAGCACTCGGGTGGTGTCATCTGAATTTGTTGGTCCATTTCTCTGCTTGTACTTTGTAATATCTCCACCGTAGTGGGAAATTGCACTACATGCGTTTGAATCTGTTAATTGTGCTTCATTGACCATCACTTGCAAAAGTGTTATCTGTGATTAGTTCTTATCGCTGTTTGCTGAAAGAGACCTATGCCCTTTGGACCGTAAATACGTAATAAAGACGTCCATGTATGGAAAAAGTAGTATAAGTATGAAATCGTCTTGAAAATGCTTGTACTATCTGTTTAGCATATGCTTTTTGGTCCAAGTACTTCAGGTTTACTCTTTGAGAGTTCATATAAATATTAGAATGTCTTGGAATATATAATCTAGATCTAGAATACTTCTAGTCAATCCATTGACATTCTAGTTTCAGCGGCTCTTTTCGCGTGGATCAGGCTCGAACCTCAAGGGACGCTGAATTGGTTGAGAACCTATACAAAAGCAATATCACGGGATTAGCCGTATAATTACTCAATTCAGTTGGGATGGGATGACTGTTTTGAATGGACAGGATAAGTCAAGTGCTTTAAAGAGCTTGCTAATTAACATCACAATGAAATGTCCTATTTCATCCGAACTCGAGTTTGCACTGAGAGTACCATACTTGAGTTCATGGTGATGAGAATGGCTTGTGTGAGTTAGTTCTCAAGCAGTGAAATCTTCTATACAGAGACAACTTTGTTGTAATAGGGATTTGGAATCAGTTGATGATCTTGTAATTGGGTCTTGGGGCTGCGCTTTGACATCGGTGATCCCCCTTTTCTTTTGCCTTATTAATGTTATCGCATTGTCGCTGATAAGGCTGTATGTATAAGATTTTCTTATTGAAACGGCACCGAGAAGCGAACCGTCATTGGGACGAAATCACATCATTTCAGGCAGAACAATGCTGATTCATGACGAAATTAACAGGGGAAAATGCAATTACAATATGCCAGATCTTTGCAGTATCCGGTGGCGTTATTGCCGTACTTCTGAGTGCACTGATGCTTGCACTGCAACAAGGTGCACTCCGGTTGCGCAGGGCCAACCTGCTGGGTACATGATTTTGCCCTCACCATCGTCACCTTATCGCCTGCATCCCAAGAAGCAGAAGGAGACGCAAAAGTCAAACTTCATTTAGTGAAAGTCAAGAGATCTGGCAAAAGAAAAAGAACAATCTTTTGGAGCGATTCTGATTTACCAAAGCTAATTAGGAGGAAGAGGAAGAGGAAAGATACGCTGAATCTATTCATGTTTTGGATCTTTTGAAGGATACTGTGGATGCTGCAAGTTTTAAGCATGTGCAGTGCAGCGATATATGCCTGGCTGGTGGCCTTTGTGAGTTTATATAGATCATTCATTCTCACCATATGAGGCAAAATTTTTATTAGCCATCATCAATTTTCAATCTAGGAAATAATCAGGTGTGCAACTTAGGTACGCAATCTTGGTACGCAATCTTGAATTAGTGGTCATGCCTTAATTGATAGATTTTTTTACAACTGTTATAGCATGTGGTTTTGAGTCATCATTACCGAGCTATTATATATAAGAAAATGTTGTATTTCGCCACTATATATTGGTCATGACATATTTGCTTATATTTGCAAGAAAAAACAAAAATTCCAGATTTAAGTTCACATGAGAAAAAAAAAAGGCGCACAAATAATTCTTTGTAGAAAATGAAAAAAAATCAATAAAGAAAGAGGGTGTTGCTCGAAATGAATAAAATTGTCACGAAGATGATGAAATTTATTTATCATTGTCATTACTAGCGAAAAAAAGGCGCATAACATATAATGTATATGTAAAAATGGGAATTTTTTATTTGAAGAAAAAAGAAAGAGTCTTGAGTTAATTAGAAAAAAAAAATGAAATTCTTGTAAACGGTGAAGATTTAATTTAAGGTAACAATGTACGAAAGTTATATGTGCATATATATATATATATTGCCTCTTTTAGATCACCAACTTGAATATATTCTTATATCAGGTTGAATTCTATTAAAATTTCGCGATAGTAACTTATCTGTTATCTATTATGCAGAAGGCCTAAGGAAAAACTTAATGTGAACGAGAATAGTTTATGACATTTGTGAGTTGCCTGTCATACCAATAATCGACTATATATTCTTTTGACCCTAAACCTCTCTGGATTTACGTGTGCTTTAGAAAATCTAACCTTGAAGATTTCATAGAATTAGCCAACTCACACATATAGGTCCATTTCTACCATACCTCACTAAGATGTTGTATTTCAACCAAATGCATAATGTACCCTTAAAACGCTTTAGGAAGAACTGTTGTATCATAGAATTGGGAATTAGAGTTTTTAGAGGTCTCGTTATTCTATTGAACCTAGACCACCGATCTCCAATCTCTAGGTTAGATTTCCACATAGGAACCTCTTTATTGAGTTAAGGCTTTTAACCCAATTCTCCTAGATGTGTAGTTTACCTGCTCTTTTGACAAACCTTTTATCGGTTGATTTGCAATGTTTTCCTTTGACTTCACAAAGTATAAAGAAATTATTCCATCCAAGAGCACTTGCCATGGTATTTCGTCTATGATAAATGTGTCTAGATTTACCATTATATATCACATTCTGTGTGACATCAAGAAAATTCTTGCATCAATTAATATGCAGGAATTTGAAGGCAATGAATGTCCCAAGTGGTAAATCAAGTTGTTTTTTTAACGTTGTATTAGAGGAAGGTACAAATTGTATTTTTTTTTGTATCCTAGTTTTCAAAGGGAGATTTCATAAGGGTTACATCAATGTATATTTGCTCCTGGGTAAATTATCTAGATTGGTGGTGAACCAATTAATGCCATATTGGTTGTTAATGGAGACTAGTATGTTTTGAGTTTACGTATTTATTAAGTGGTAATTTAAAAATTTACTGAGTTGTAATTCTCCTAGTATTTAGTAATTTTTGTGGAAAAATTTGATAAGTTCAGAATACTTTTCTAATTGATCAGTATTTTAAGTGGGTACTGATTTCATCATTTATGTCCTGATTTACTATATATTTTGGTTACCTAACAAAATGTCTATTTTCAAAACCATATAGTTGAGCTATTAGTCTCGCTTTAATTTTTACACGCACCTCTCCATTTTATACCAAGTGTTTTAAACCCATGCCCTTTGTTCGTGACATTGAACTTAACTAACCACGATTTCATGTTGCATCAACGCTTCTTTTTAACTTTAGCTAATTGATGCTCTCTCTCTCTCTCTCATTTCAATAAAAATATCTCACTTTGGCTGCTCTTGTTAGGCCACTTGTATATCATCTACTCTCATTGGGCCACTTGAAGCTTTTGTAGTGGAATACCTATCATTCTCTTTATGCTTAAACATTTTTTTAGCCCGAGGTGATCATCACTTTAATCTTTGTTATTTGTTCAAGCAAACCAAATGCAGCCAGGTGTGATATATATATTTATATCATCTCATCCGATTTTCATCATGTGTCTTTTAACTCAAAGTCAACACTATTTTAACTTTAGTTAATCAATCTTTTCCCCTTTATAACTCGTGTAGTTACTAAGTACATCCCCTTTTTATTTGGCCGAATGATGGGATCTTCAGAAGTCTTCAAGCATCAAAGTGGGTGTCCCTATCCAACTTTCCCCTTCGATCTTCGTTTCAAATTTTGCGAGTAAAAGTGAGGGTCCTACACCTGTGTTATTAATGCCCCTATCTCAATCTTTTGGCGTTGACAAGGTGAATTATTAGACTCCACTACTTTTTACCAATGGGTTTGTAAGTTTCAAAAATGAGAATTATTAATTTTCTATTTTGTTTATTGTACTTGAAAGTAACTAAAGCTTTGAGTTGCTCAAGTCTTATTCAAGGTAAGTAAAAACTTTAGACTATGAGTTTGGTTGATCTACTTAGTACTCTTGACTTGGTTGATTGACATTTATTAATTTTAATTTTACTTGAATTTGATGGTAAGTGTGAGTACATCTCAATAGTGGTGTGTTGAGATATTTTGATGATTTGACTTGTTTTGATGAGTTTTTACATGCCTTAAAGTTGTTTGATTGATTTCCGTGAGGTATTGCTAGCACGTTGGATTTCTAAAAGTGAAAAATGATGAAATTAGGCTTAAAAATGTTATTTTCGTAATTTTGACTTATCTACTGCTTATATTCACATGTCATTAAACTCACTTCTCGCTTATATCCACGAACTAAGTATAACCACTTAGCGCTTATATCTACCAGTCAAATTTAATCACATACCTATATCCACTTGCCTGTTATACCCATCTGTTTGATTATGGCCATCAACTATTTCTGACCTGATTGCTTGACTGAATCTTTTTACTACATCAATGATAAGAAGAGAAGAAAGGTATGTATGTTAAGTTGGACGTAATCATTTATTTATCGTCGTTGGCATGAGAAATGATAGGATGTAAGCATGTTACTATTTTACTAGTGTGTGTGATTTTTAAAAGGTAAGGTAATTGCATTCTGGGTATTTGTATGAAAGGATGTCATGTACCGGAAGTCAATTCTTGCAAATGAGTGAATTCGTTGATGCAAGGAACATCGTAGGATTACAGTGTTATCATGTGTATTGCTATAATATAATTAAATATGGAAATTATTATGTTACATATTTCTACGCCCTTGTATTAGTGGTGACCATGCCTATGTATCGGAATGCCTCGGAAGTGCTCGGAACGAGAAGTAAAGAATGTAATATTCATATATGTGCAAATATAAATACAAATGGCACACATGTCTATTAATGAATTAATTGACGATAATCATATCTCATAATATGTTATGCCATCCTTACATAATCTTATGCAATGTTGTTATCAATTTCTATCCATATATCATGATAAGAAAGATAATACACTTACTCCTCCTCTCATCATACATGATTATTTTGTAACATTGTTTTGTACTGGGATGAGCGGTAAAGTGGTATTTTACCTTAAAGATTTCAGTTATTGGGCTTTAGCTCACTTCCATATTTTTTTCATGGGTGGATCTCCCACTGCTACTACTTTTGGAGCTCATTTACATTTCTTCAGATGAGATAGAAGCATCTATATCTCACAACAAGCTAGAAAATTAACAAATGACCCTTTTTGAAATCTGGGGGAGGGGATCAAGATCAAGAAGTTATCGAAATTTTTTCTTTAAGAATTTATTTGATTCAGGGAACAAATTCAATTTCTTCATCATCTGATTCGATAAAATATTTTGAATCTATGTCGAATTGGTAGATAATCTCAATCAAATAAACTTTGTTTTAATGGGAGTCAATTTATTAATTAATTAAGGTCAGCCTTGAAACAATTCATTGCATTGATATTTATCAAATCTAATTTTGACCCTATACTATTTAGGTAGGTCATATTTTTTTGTTATTGAATGAACTTTATGAAGATGTGCTTATACTTGGATCAATGATAGTATACACTAAACATAGTTCCATTCATTGCTTGGGTGTTGTATTAGAATTGTAATAGTGATGTAGGGAAGAAGCTCCTGTTCAAGCTCACGGAACAATCCTTGAAGCATGCTTGGGGTCCGAAGTTTGTGGAGGTGATGGCAGATGATCAAGGATTCTTCTTCTTTCATATCCGGACCACGTGTTCCGTAGGAAGATTCTTGAAGATGGGCCCCTAACGGTTGCAAGAGTTCCCCTCATCCTACAACAATGGCAACCACTCTTGGAGTTAAAGAAAGACAATCAATCCTCGGTTTCGGTGTGGATTAGATTGAAAAACCTTTCCTTTGATCTTTGGTTGGCGCCTTCGATAAGTGCCATCGTAAGTGTTGTGGGGAAACCCCTCTATGTTGATCAGCGCATAGAGCAAATGAAAATGCTTTCTTTTGCTAGGGTATGTGTGGAGATCCAAGCAAGGCAACCAAGGTGTACTTCGATTGATGTGGTCTTGAATGGGGTGTCACGCTTTGTTTCTATTGAGTACGAATGGAGACCGGTTGAATGCCTTAGGTGTAGCACTTTTGGCCATTAGTGTGTGGATTTCCCAGCCAACATTAGCTTGGAGAGAGCTACGCAGCAACTCCAGGCCAGCACCTCTCCCTCGATGCCTGCCCAGATTCCCATCCTTGTCCCGGTGGTGGTGGAAGACCTTGCAGAGCTTGAGCAAGTTTGGAAATAGGTTAAGGGGAAGAAGAAAAAGCCCCTGATGTTGAGGGAAGGGCCCTCTTCTTGTTCGGTTAATACCAATGAAGAGGGGGAAATCTTGAAGCTCAAAGACCCCATAGTCGAGAAGGGTTTGCCTTTTGCTTACTCTCGCAGACCTATGAGGGGTCTTAGCATTCCTTCAAAGTCGGTGGTCTCTTTTTCCAGCCTTGCGGCGGATAGGTCTAGGCCACTTGAAGCCTCGACCCTCGCTCCACTTGATCTTGGCGCGAAGTCCGATCTCTCTATCAACCTAATTAATAGCTCATATGAGACTTGCTCTCCCCTTGTCCTTCCTTGAAGGCTCCCCCTACTAGTAAAATGGTCGATACAATGCAAGATAAGCTACTGACTCTTACTCTAGACCCACCTCCTACTACGACCCCTGTTGCTCCGTTGGCTACTTGATAGAAGCCCAGCAAGTAGAGGTAAGTCGAGCCTCCTTCCTCTTATTATATATGTATATATCTTTATGTACATAGGTTTTGGAACATCAGGGGTCTTGTTGACCCAATTAGGCAAGCAAAGGTCCGTAACTTGGTTTTCTATAATGGTTTGTGCTTGGTTGGTCTCTTAGAGACTACAGTCCTGGAGGCTCTCTTCTTCTCCTCCATCTTTATGAGGTTATTGAGGGATTGGTGTTGGATAATAAACTATAGCTGTTCTCCTAGAGGTAGGATTTGGATTGGCTGGGACCTTGCTGTTGTTAGCTTTGAAGTTTCCTTGGTCGATGCCCGGGTGATTCATGAGAATCTAAAGATGCTGACTTTAGATGTGGACTGTTATATCTCAATGGTCGATGTTGAACACACCTTCCTATCCTGGAGATTGCTATGGTAGGACCTTATTCTCAAAAGTGCAGCCTTGCAGGACTTGCCTTGGCTTGTAGCGGGTGACTTTAATGCCATCAAAGATTCGTCTGATAGACTAGGGGGCACAAATGTTTGGATTCCTTACTTTGATGAGTTTGGTCAGTGCTTAGGCCAGGTTGAGCTTGAGGATTTGAGGTACAATTGTTTTAGATTCACTTGGGCAACTTCTTTTGGTGCTAGGCGGAAGCAAAGGAAGATCAATAGAGTTCTAGTAAATTTGAAGTGGAGTCAAGTCTTCTCTCACTCGGAGGCCACCTTCCTTGCCTCGGGTATTTCAGATCATATACCCCTATGACAGTTAAGCTTTTGAACCCTGTGGTTCGGAGGAAACCTTTCAAGTTCTTCGATTATTGGATGGAGCATCCCGACTTCAATACGATTGTTTCACAAGTTTAGGAGGAACTAGGAGAAGGGGTTCTTATGTATAGACTGGTTTGCAAACTTACGTCTCTTAAAGTCTGCCTTAAGTGGCTTAATAAGGAGACTTTCTCTAATATCTCTTCTTAAACAGCCGAGGCGAGGAGTATACTTCGGGCTACCCAAGTTGGCCTCCAACAAGACCCAACTAATGCTACTCTTGCTAAGATGGAGAGGACACATTGAAGGATCTTTGCGGACCTCCATCGGCAGGAAGACTCATTCTATAGACAAAAGTCCAGAATCAAATGGCTTTTCTGAAGGAGACCGAAATATAAAATTCTTCCATCACTATGTTAATAGACATATGAGGAATAGAATTATCTCGGTCATGGATAGCTTTGGCAGCCTTGTCATAGACCTAGGATTGGTGTAGCAAACTTTTGTCGCTTATTTCTAGGACCGCTTGGCTGCGGGATGTACATGGTAGACCCTTTCTCAGGAAATTCGGGAGGCTATTCAGCAACCCCTTAATGAGGAACAAGTGAGTCTCTCTCTTGCCTTGTCATCGACTTAGAGATTTCGGATACCCTCTTTTCCCTAGCTGGGGTAAGGCTCTTAGGCCTGATGGATTTAGTGTCGAGTTCTTCAAGCACAATTGGGAGATTATAGGCCAGGTGGTTACTTATGCGGTGAAGGATTTCTTCACCTCTAGTAGGCTTTTACGGGAAATCAAAAACACTATTTTGGTCTGGGTACCAAAGGTCCCCAATGCCACTACGGTCGTTGATTATAGGCCCATAGCCTATTGTAATACTACTTACAAGTGTATCACAAAGTCCTGGCCAACCAAGTTGTTGTGGTCCTTCAAGATGTGATTAGCCTATTTCAAAGTGCTTTTGTAAAGGGTCGACGAATCAGAGATCACATCCTCTTGGCCTAGGAACTTTTTACTGGTTTTCATCTCGAGCCTTACTTTGCCAAGTGTGCAATCAAAGTGGACTTCCAAAAAGCTTATGACACGGTAGATTGGGACTTTCTCGAGTTGGTTTCTCCTTGGCTTTGGAGTCCCCAAGCATTTGACCCGCCTCATCATAGTATGTGTTCGCACCCCTAAATTCTCAATTGCTTTAAATGGAGAATTACATGGTTTCTTTGCTAGTGGTCGTGGCCTTAAGCAATGGGACCCTATCTCCCCCTACCTGTTTACCTTGATCATGGAAGTCTTCTCCAAAATTCTTTATACTCGCTCTTTGAGGCTGGAGTTCAATTTCTATTGGAGGTGCAAAGCAACAGGCTTATCACATTTATTTTTTGCAGATGACGTCTTCCTTTTCTGTGAAGCTGACTTGCCCTCAGTTTGCATTCTTAAGGAAGGCCTAGACATCTTTTCTTCATGGAGTGGTCTTCACTTAAACCCTTGCAAGAGTGAGGTTTTTCTGGTAGGAGGCACGACGTCTTCAAGGAATGCAATCTTGCAAGCTCTTGGGTTTGATGAAGGGCATCTCCCGGTTTGCTATTTGGGGGTCCCAATCATTACCTCGAGGCTCAGTAAGGTGGACTGTTGTGCCCTCATCGACCGTATTATGGCAATGGTACAATCTTGGACCCATCGCTTCTTATCCTTTGCCGGTCGCTTGCAATTGATTAGATTAGTCTTCCATGCAATTCAAGCTTTTTGGGCAAGTGTCTTTATTTTACCAGTTACTACCCTGGATCAAATTGAGCATATCTTGCGACTGTTTCTTTGGAAAGGCCCGCACTTAGGAAGGGGAGGTGCGAAAGTTTCCTAAGAGGATGTCTACCTTCCAAAAGAGGAAGGAGGACTCGACATTAGGAGGTTGCAAGATTCTAATAAGGCGGCCATGCTCAAGCACATTTGGATCATGTTTTTTTTTTACAAGGAGGCCTTATTGTGTAGGTGAATCCATTCTACCTTCTTAAAAAGGAAAAACTTTTGGGTTGCCAGTAAGTCAACCTAGTATTCTTGGGCTTGGAAGAAGATCATTCAGCTTAGGAGGGATTTCCAGAACTCCTTCTTTTGGAATATAGGGGACGGCTGTTCCACTTCTCTATGGTTAGATCATGGGCATCGATCATGGGCATCCTAGGGGGCCTCTTAATCTTATTTTTTTCAAACTCTTTCATATACAGATCCGGGTTGGCCAGGCAAGCAACCATCGATGATCTCTTTTCCTCCTCTGGCCACGCTTTAAAGTCTATTTTGGAGTCATGGCAAATCCGTCTCCCCAGCCTTTCTCGCAGCCCTGACCATTTTTGATGGAATGAAAGCTCCTCTTGGCAGTTTATGGTTGCTTTGGCTTGGGAGGCCTTTAGGCGGAAGAAGGACCGAGTCTCGTGGCATGCATTCGTTTAGAATTCCTCCATCTCACCTTGGTACCAATTCTTTCTTTTGCTTATCACCTTGCATAGACTTTCTACCTAAGCCCGTTTACTCTCATTTGGTAGGATTGATAGTGGCATTTGTGCCTTTTGCAATGATCTACCGGATTCCATTGATCACCTTCTTTTTGGCTGTCGTATCACTATTGGCCTTGCTTTCCTTTAGGTCGCTAGATGCAATTTCCCATGGTGCAATAGATCATGGGCAGATAATCTTCAGTGGGCTATGACTTTACTCTCGGGTAAAGATTTCTATAAATGCATTGCCTGGTTCTCCCTTGAGGCTCTTTGTCATATCATATAGAAAAATAGGAATGGTATTCTTTTTAGAGAGGAAACTTTAGCAGTCCCGACTATGAAGAATCACCTCTTTAAAGTTGTTAGAGACAAGACCATGATGTTTAGGAATGTTGAGGATAATGTAAGAAATAGGAGATTCCAGCATGCCTAGGGCATTGACCCGGTTATTTTCTCTTCTACGGAAGCCCATCCACCTGTCCTTTGATGCTGTGATTGACACTTCATTGATCCAGTGGCTGGTGGATACTTTTTTGATGATTGATGCTCGACCCTCCTTAGGATAGGTGAGATACTTGGAGACTTCTTGCCTCCTTCATCTCCTTGCCGTGTCCTTCCATGGGCTGGGAGTCTTGTCTTTTTGAAGCTGTTTCACCATCGAAGTTTGGCTCGGGTTGCTCTGATTGTTGACCGTGTTCATCCCGCCTTTTGTTTTTGGGTGTTGATTGGCCATTGTTTGGCCTTGCCTTCATGTCTTGTTGCCTCTTGTGGCCTATTTGTTTGCCTTGTTGGCAGCTTTTTTGTCTCGCACCCTTCCACTCACTACGCCTTATGTTTGTTTTGAGTGTAAGTTTTTTGGTGCTATGACCTCCTCTTGTATAGTTGGTTAAAGCTCAATATAATTTCTTATTTCTTACCAAAAATAAATATTATTTGCATCTACGAAGTTTTATTTCGAATAAATAAAAAATTTAAAATATATTTTATTTCTAAAAAAAAAAGAAGAAGAAAAAGTGGGGGCTTTGGGCGGTGCTCTTCTCCTTCCATGCACAGGCTTGGGCCCATTCCGCCTCTTCTCTCCCTTGGCCCGGCCCCTTCCCCCTTTCTTTTTCCTTCTTCTTCCTTGCATTGCCCACTACGTGCGCAAAGGACAAACGATGCACAAAGGAACAACCTACCAAAGCAGACTAAGGTAGCCAGCAACAAAGGGGACGGCTGAGGTGCATCTTCAATGCCGCCAGACTAAATAGCATAGCAGAGTAGGCCTGCTCTAGAGGGGACACCAAAGTGACATCGGTTCAGCCAAAATAAGGGCCGGTCGGCATGACAAGGATCGACAGCCGAAACCTCCACCGATCTGCCTCCTTGGCCTATAAAGGGAAGTTAGATCCAAGAGAAAATGGAGAAGGGGGAGGAGAGAGAAAGAGAAAGCGTTCGAAAAGGGGGGTTTTTTTTCGGGTGAAGTCTATTTAGAAATAGAGGGGGGCTGTGAAAGAGAGACCGTGAGTTGAGAGAACACAACTGAGAGGGCTGCCGTTGGCCACTACTTTTGAACCAAAACTGACAATCAGCTGCAGCTCCTTGTCCTCCTTGAAGCCACGGTATGTCCCAATTCGGGCGGTCTTGGTTTTTCCTATTTAGGTTGGCTCACGAGGATCACGGCTTAGAGACAGTGATGTGGACGGATATAGCCCAATCTATTAAGCTCATTCACCGTTTGACGTCACTAGGCTTGGGAGGGGATGATGCCGTCACTCTCTATTTTTGCTCGTCTTTTCCGTTTGCCCTGTTTTGGGCAACGTCAAACTAGTGCTTGTGGCCATTCGACCAGCACGAGCTCTGCCCTGTGTCACCCTTTTGTTTTGTCCTTGTATGATACATGTTGATCTTCATGAGTTCCAGTGTGAATCTGAGTCCCCTTTGATTTGGAACATTAAGAATAGGTAACGCACACAACCTATTTGATGAAATGCCAAGACAAAGCTCACATGATTGCTCTGAATTTTCTATCCATTTTGGCTACTCGTGGCTTGCTAAATGAGTTTTGATTGATCCTTGCTGCCACCCCTTGCTTTGTTTGTTCTTGTTTCAACGTTTTTTGTGTACGCGTTGTGTTTCCAAGCGATCGGTTCTTGACCAATGAAGTTGAAGGGTATTGGTGGTGAATGTGGCCATGGATGACGGCCGAATGATGGCTAGACATGGCTGTGGTAGTGCCCAAGTTTTAAAATAGATTAGTGTTTTCCCTGGCATTTGCTAATGATAACCATTTCGACCATAAATGAATTTTTGTAAAATAAATAAAATTTTCTATTTCTATTCTTGAATGAGTTTTTAGGCAAAAATATGCGTTTGATAATGATACAAAATTTCTCTCTTCTAACAGTGGCCGGCGGTCGGTGAGGGAGGCGGTAGTGGCAACAACCTAGTAGGGGCCGATGGCCAATCGGGGAGGCGATGATGGTAACTTGTGATTGGAGGCGACCGGTGGTAGTGGGGAGTGGTAACAACGGACGACGAACAATAGTTGGTAGCAATGGATGGGCAACCGACTAGTAGTAAGGACGAACGATAAAAAGAGTTTTTATTTTTGATTTTTGTTCCAAAAATAGAAAAGTAAAAATATTTTACTTCTGATTTCTATTCCAAACCTATTTCTAGAATACAAATCTATTTCAAAAAAAAAAAAATGAAATAATTTTATCAAACGAATTTTCATTTTAAATTCAAATTTGAAGAAAAAATAATTCTGGAACAAAAGTTTTTACTCACAAGCAAGTCTCCTCGATCTAGTGAAAAAGAGGTTCACAGGCGTTCTAGGGAGGGCTTCCGTGACAGCTCGCGTGGGGTTGGGGAGGGGAAGGGAGAGTAGAAAGGTCAAAGGAAGGGGATAAGACTAAATGAAGAAAATGACAAAAATGGGGTCTAATCTCTCCTAGTATGATAACATGTAGAGAGAAAGCAAAAAAAAAAAAAGAAAAAAAACAACAATAGGGAATTGAGATGAGACAAAAAGAGAGGGAAGAAAAAGGAAAAAGATTAAAATAGGGGAAAGGGGTACGAATCGTTCGAAGGGGCGCAACCTGGTTTAATTTATTATATTATTATTATATTATTACTTTTTATTTTTAAAAATTCAAAAAAAAAGTCAAAATATCTGAAATATTATTTTTAGGGAAAGCCATAAAATTGATTTTAGAAATGCATAAAAAATTCTAAAAAAAAAAAAAAAAATCTGATATCAGGCAAAACCCTTAAAATGGATTTTGGGAATTCCTTTAATGCATGAAATATCTTTCCAAAAAAAAAAAAAATCAAACCTTGATGTTCAAGCAAAGATGTGATATTAGAAGGGCACTAGTTGATAAAGTAACGTAATCAAGTCTTCAATCATAGTTTCTCTGGACAAGAGTAATATATTTCTTCCAAAATTTTATTTGGGTTTATAATCGACTTATCACAAATCGATTAGTAGCGGTTCTTAAATGAAAATGACTTCTAGGTTAAAAAACTTGAACCATAAGTTGCTACTCATTTTGAAATTAAATTTTGTTTATTTTAAAAATTTGAAAATGACTTACCCTTCTTTTTATAATTACATTTAGTTTATTTTAATTAAATTAAATTAAATTAATATTTATGTTGATAATTAAATTGGCCCAAAACGACATTATTTTTGGCTTTACCTTTTTTGTTTTGGTCATGTGCCAAGTAAAAGAGATAAAGTAATTTAGAAAAAGTAATGCTATAATTTTCCGTTAGCCAAATTGAACGAAGTTAATAGAGTTGCTTAATTATATCAATCTAACACATTTTGAGACTTGATTGCATTTTCTAAATTTTTTGGGACTTAATTGCACTTTCATGATAAATTTTATAACTCCTGGTGAGCATATCCCTAAAAAGAAGGAAAAATGCCACATTAATTGTTCCGACCCCTAGAAAGGGAAAACCTTTCTTAAGTTTTGTGCAGTTGCGCCATGAGGCACGATCTTGAAGATTGTTAGTAACTCAATTCCTACGATGACAAATATCGTGTCTCAAATGGTCACTCGGTGTTTTTTTTTTTTTTTTTTTGGGGTAAGGCAATGGTCACTTGGTGTTTGAGGTTGAATTTTTTTTTTTGGATCCGAGATCTTTAAATTTCATTGACCCTTAATTAACTACCGATAAAGAGATTAAAAATTAATGAAATTCTAATTATTTTTTAAAGAAATGCCGTGATTGGGGTCTCAAGAAGTCTTGAATTCGATTGGCTTTTAAGGTTAAAATTTCTTTAATGAAATTCGAGATCTTTAAATTTTATTGCCCCTAAATCAAATGTCTTAAAAAGATTACAAATTAATGAAATTCGAATTAATTTTTTTTTAAATAGCCTCGCTGTGATCAGAAATCTCGAATTTACCATTGAGATAATTTAGGTGTCCACAAGTTTGATCATCTTGTTAATAAGGCTGGGCTTCAACGTCTTTGATCTAGTGTTTTCTTTTGCCTTATTAGTGTACAAGACACATCGTCAATGGTAGTATCGTAATATGATTGAGGGTGCGAGTATGCATAAGATTTTCATACCAAATAGAGACACAATGAAGCAAATCGTCATTGCGATGAAATCACTTTATTTCAGGCAGAACAATGCCAACTTATGTTGACATTAACATGGGTAACTACAATTACAAACTTCCAGAGTTATGCAGGCTCCAGTTGCCTGTGGACCCCGTTTCTGAGTGCACAAAGCATTGCACTCCGCCAAAACGCACACCTTTCCCAAATCATTAGAATCTATGCATACGTTTGCTGCTCTCACTATCGTCACCTCGTTGCCTGCATCCCAAGAAAAAGAAAAAAGAAAAAAGGAAAAGGCTGCATAAGTCAAATTTCAAATCTTTGAGATGATTACTGTCAATAGTATATGTCTCTAAGACACCATAGTTATATCTTCGCACGAATTATATGAAAAAATAGGTTGTCCATATAGTGAAATTCAAGAGACGTGACCCGAAAGGAAAGAAAAACTCTTTCTTCAGAGCGAATTTGACTTACCAAAGCTTAGTAAGAGAAAGAGGACGAGGAAAGACATGCTGAAGCTCTTCATCTTTTGGATCTTCCGAAGGATACAGTGGAAGCTGCAAGTTTTATGCGGTTATATATAGTCATCCATGTCTCTGTATTAGGCGATAAATCCGTTAGCCACATTAGAAAATTATGGTATGCAATCCAGGAAAGCAATATTGAATTTATGACTGTTATAGCATGCCATTTTAAATCATCATTATTGGGTTACTTTGGAAAAGAAAATTATCTGGATTTATTTCTATATATTCATTGCGATATATTGCTTATATTTGCAAGAAACTCAAAACTTTTTAGAATGAGTTCGCAGTTCAGTGTAAATGTTATCATGGTTCTTGCTAGTGACAAAAAAAAGGGCACAAAAATTTCCACATAGAAGATGTTGAAAATAAATAAATAAATAAATAAATAAATAAAGAGATTAAGGCAATATAATTAGGCTAGTGCGATCCACTCCCATTATGACTGAGACACTCATTTTATCAATTAATTGACCGAAATATTATTCTCTCTTTGATTTTGTCAATTAATTCACCGAAATATCCTTCTCTCTGCAATTAATTGTTTCCTTTTTCATCAACCTAATTAACAAAATTACCATTATTTCTATAATCTCTTGTTTTATCAATTTCATAATATAAATGTCAAAATTATATCCAACAACAAAATTAACAAGATATTATACACCCCAACAAAATGGAATTGTCGAAAGAAAACATCGCCACCTCTTAGAGGTAGCTTGAGCCCTAAAATATCAAGCTTCCATACCTGAAGTTTTTGGGGTGATTGTGTAGTCGTGGCAGCTTATTTGATTAATTGCATGCCAACTAGAACTCAATGGACGGACTCCCTTTGAATTGCTTTATGGAAAACAACCGGTAATTGATCATCTTCGAGTTTCTGGATGTTTGTGTTATGCGGCGAATTTGGGCCACCGAAGTAATATGGATCCTCGTGCTATTCGGTGTGTTTTTATGGGATATCCTCCACTACAAAAAGGCTACCACATCATGGAGATCTCTATAGGGCATTTTTTCGTAAGCAAGGATGTTATTTTTCATGAGGATATTTTTCATTTTCAAGAAAGCGCATCGATGTCCTCAACTTTAGAATTAGATCATCGACCTTTCTTATTAGAAGAAGATCTAACTGTTTAGCATCAATATATATTCATTGCACCAGAACAACATATGCCGGTAACAATAGGTGATTCAAATCGAACCATCGACTCACCAGCTTCTTCACCTAAGAAAGATCCTTCATCAAATTCTTCAGTGACCTCTTCGCTGATGATTCATCAGAGTTCATCTCCTTTATTATCAGAAGAAACTAGAATTGAGCAGCCTCAATGTTTTGGACGTCACACTTGACCTCCTACGTGGAAAAAAGATTATATATGTCCTACGTTGGATTGTCCAGGTACGCACTACCCAGTATCATCTTATGTTTCAATTAGTAGACTATCATCAGAACACGTGTTGCATTAGTAGAATTTCCAAAGAACAGGAACTGTCCTCGTACTTTGAGGCAACGCATGATCCTAAAGGGTAGCATGCTATGGAAGCCGAACTGAAGGCTCTCAATCAAAATCACACTCCGGATATTTGTTGCGACCTATCCTCAGGGGGAGAGAATAGGTTTAGCGGTATTGCCTAAAGGACGGGCCTATGGCCCATGATTAGGTGCGGGCTCTCCCAAGCCCATACCCCGCATGACATTGGGATATTTTAAAGAATTTTGCAAAAAGGAGGCACCACTAGCCTATTAGGGTCGATTAGAAACCAATTGAGGTAATGTGAATATACCTCACTTCCTGCAACCAAAGAATCTAGGATCGGGGAGTTGATTACATTAATTAACCAAGTAATGCCATTTCGGTACCTAATCTTGTTCATTTTAAAAGAAATGATTTTTGTTAGGCATTTTGGATTGATTTTACACCTATCTACTAACATGTAAGGTGATTATGTGGGTGTGCAATCATTAAAGTAACAATCATAGCTACCAAAATCCTAATTGCAGTAAAATTGAGCACGTGCAATTACACATAATCAAACATGCAAATTAAACGTGTGATATAATAAATATATTAGCAAATAAAAGCCTAATTACACTAAAAAGGCAATACATAGCAATTCCTAACCAAATCTCATCATTTTTGAATTTTTGAATTTTTTTTTATATTTTAATAATTTTTTTGAATTTTTAAAATAATACAATATATTTATTTTCAGGGCTGGACCCAGGTCTGACCCAGTTGAGGCAGGTCAGTCAGACCTGCCCGGGTTCAGCCCGGTTGGGGGTTAGGCTGATTGACCCAAAAGACAAGCCCGACTAGCCTTAGTTGAGCCTTTCTTAGGTTCAGATTGGGCCCAACCAAAGGGCCCAATCTGTTGCAAAATGTCAACCCATGCACGTAGGCCCATAGCCAAGATAGGCCCACTCGGCTTGAGCCTGAAAAGCCCAACTAAGACCCAAAAATTAGAGGGCCCCCTGTGACAGGCCCAAGTGGACCAAAAACCCTACCCGTTTGGAAGCTTCGCCTGACACGGTTTTGACCCGGTTCGCGCCTCCTTCTCTAAGGCTTCTTTGCAACAGTAGTGTGGATGGCGGAGACGCTAGGGTGGTGCTATGATGGTGGCGAGGCGGCGGGGGACTAGGAGTGGCGGTGGCTTGTAGTAGCGACAACAAGTATTACAGGTTGTGCGGCGAGAGGGTTTAGCGACCGACTTAAGTTGTAGGCGTCGCGGGTTCGAGCAAAGAGCATGGTAGCTGTGGTGGCACTTGGCGGGTAGCTGGTGGTCGCTTAGGCGAGGGGGCTCGGAGTGGTGGCGGCTGAACGTTGTCGAGGTCGGAGGGCAGCTCAGATGGCGTCGGGCAGCATCGACGACGCCTCCCCCCCTCTGTTCCTTCTCTCTCTTCTCTTCTCCCTCTTCTCCTCTGGTTCTCCCTCTCTGGTTGTCTTCGGCCTATTCGGCATCGAGAGCAGTGGCAACGGGTGCTGTAGGTCGGCGCTCAAAGGGTAACGGCGGCTCGGCTCGAGGGACGGTGTCTGGCCAGAGGGTTGGGTTGTGGATGGCAACGACATGGCGGGGACCCAGACGTGGTGACAGTTGTCAGGGATGGGGGAATGGCAACGGCAGGCAACGGCGAAACAACATTGTCTCCCAGATCTAATAAGAAATGATCAAATCTAGGCTCGCTCGGCATTTTTCCTTCTCTAGCTCGCTCACCACCAGAGATCTCTCCTACGGAGGTCGTGTGAACTCCCTCTTTCTTCTCCCTGTTCCCTCTGTCTTCTTCGAGCTCTCTACCTCTCTCTCCAACTCTCCCTCTCAAGCTTTCCCTCTTTGTTTTTTTGCTCTCTGTTTGCCCCTCCTCCTATTTCTCTCCCTCTCGCTCCTGTGTTGTTGTTCTCTTTTTCCCGTGTGAAGATGGGCAGAGGAGGAAGAGGCTAGCGTGGGCCAGGCCAAAAGAGAAACAGGCTGGGCGTGCAAGAGAGAGAGGCGAGCGGTGGGCAGGGCCAATGCCAGATCTGGCTTGACCCGACCTCTAAGAGTTTTTTTTTTCTCTTCTTTTTGTTGTTGTTTTGTTGTTTTTTTTTATAGTGACTAATTCCTAATTTTGTATGCAATTGAGTCATAAATGAAATAGTAAAATTTAGGTGTCAATAGTTACCCCTCTTTGAATGGGAGCTCAAAGAAGTTGCATTCAAAGATAGAAGACACCTAAATTATTTCGGTAGTAGAGAGACCCTAGGCGCATAGGCACGCATCGGGTCGACGGAAATGACTCATAACTATGGAAGTGCGTCGTGTCAATAAGAGGAAGAAAGACCCTGGGTTACAAAAGCACGCCGTATCGTAAGAATGAGGAGAAGGACTTTGTGCTATAGAAGCACTTTGTGTCATAAAAAGAATGAGAGGACTCCGGGCTACGAAAACACGCTGTGTCATAAGAAAAAGGAAGACCCTGGGCTACAAAAGCACGCCGTGTCATAAAAAGAAAGAAGACCCTAGGCTACAGAAGCACACCGTGTCATAAGAAGAATGAAGACCCTAGGCTATAGAAGCACGCTGTGTCATGAGAAGAAAGAGAGACCTCGAGCTACGAAGCACGCCGTGTCATAAGAAGAAGGAAGACCCCAAACTACAGAAGCACGTCGTGTCATAAGAAGAGAGACCTCGGGCTACAAAAGCACGCCGTGTCATAAGAAGAAAGAAGACCCCGGGTTACAAAAATACGCCGTGTCATAAGAAAAAAGAGAGACTCCGGGCTACAAAAGCACGCCGGGTCATAAGAAAAAAGAAGACCTCGGGCATAGAAGCATGCCGTCTCATAAGAAGAAAGAAAATACCTTGGGCTATAGAAGCATGTCGTGTTATAAGAAAAAGAAGAGACCCTAGGCTACAGAAGCATGCCGTGTCATAAGAAGAAAGAAAGATCCCGGGCTATAGAAGCACGCCGTGTTATAAAAAGAAGAAGAGACCCCAAGCTACAGAAACATGCCGTGTCATAAGAGGAAAGAAAAGACCTCAGGCTACAGAAGCATGCCGTGTCATAAGAGGAAAGAAAATGCCTTGGGCTATAGAAGCATGCCGTGTTATAAGAAGAAGAAGAGACCTCAGGCTACAAAAGCATGCTGTGTCATAAGAAAAAGAAGAGACCCCATGCTACAGAAGCACGCCGTGTCATAAGAAGAAGAAGAGACCCCGGGTTACATAAGCACGCCGTGTCATAAGAAGAAGAAAAAGAGATCCCGGGCTATAGAAGCATGCTGTGTCATAAGAAAAAGAAGAGACCCCGAGCTACAGAAGCATGCTGTGTCATAAGAAGAAAGAGATAAATAAAGTCTCACCGTGTAACGAGTTTAAACTGGGTTAGAAATGCATGATTTGAGGAAAACCAATGAACCTTTGTAGATGACATGGTTTAAGGTTGAACATAAACCTTTGGAGACGACATGGTTTACGACTGACCATGAACCATGTAGATGACATGGTTTAAGGCTAACCATGAACCTTTGGAGATGAGATGGTTTAAGGCTGACCATGAACTTTTGGTTTTTGAGGAAGCATTCACTATCCCCTTGAAAACTGCATGGCTTCACTAAGGAATCCTGTCAAACTCAACTTGAGCAAATGTCATTATAGACGTCATCAAGAGACGTATTGGCAATATTGCAACATTAATTAAACAAGCTAATTAAGCTAAGTCCGACTGCTTTAGAAAATCATTCGATGTCAATCAGCATCATGTGGTGCAAAACTATCATCTTGCTCGGGGATGTATCATTAATCATCAAATTCTCCAGGAGTCAAGTTCTCATCAGAATGACTATAACTCATGAAAAAGGCTTATTAAGCATGCTAAACTAGACCTTCTTAGTTAGAAAGGGTTTCTCACACACTCTTGATAAAACGGCTGCTTGGTCCCATCTATTCGCGTGAGAAGTAACTGATTGCTGAGGGTATTTCACATAACCCATGTCAAAGGCTTTAGAAACATTCGTGATGAGCACAATCTGACCGATCAAAAAGGTCTTTTGAAGGGACTGCAATATAGGCTTGGTTAGGACTTACACAAATGAATTATTGCTTTGAGGCCAATAAAGGAACATTTGTCATTATCTTCATTGGGTTTACAAGTCAATAACTTGAAAGATAAGACAAGATAGAATTATCTCCACTCCTTCAAGCAGTAGCTTCTTTGTGGCATTCTCATTTTCACTCAAATCATCCTAATAAGAAGAGACTTTGGAAGAGGGTTGTAATGTTGGCTTGGGAGAGGCTCGAGAAGCTTAAAATTTTCAAGGGGGGTTTTTAAGAGTCGGTGATCATCATGGCATCGTAACTAGGTCACTCGATCTTTCAAAGTCATTTGGCTTTTGAAACATAGTGCATCTCGAAAGTCCCTTGACTAATAATTTTTGCATGGGAGCTTTGCTTCTCTCTAATTTCCTTTGCACTTGTGATGATTTTTTTACGCAGGCACTTGGACTTTGATAATTTTTTTTTTCACATAAGATGTAGCCTTTTGTTTTTTTTTTCTTGACGAGCATTGGCCTTGTTTTTACCAGGCACACTATTCTTATGGCTTTCGAGATGCTTTTCACATTTTCTCGTGACTGTCAATTGTATGTGGTCAATTCATATGCCTTACCCCAGTGAAGGGAGATGATCACCGCTCGGGATTTAGGAATGAATAATCAAGCCCAAATTGGTTAAAGCAATGGGTATCAATGTTTGGGTAGAAAAGGAAATACTCTTCTTCACTTTGGGATGAGTCAAGCTCTAATGAGAATTCCTTCGAAGCTATCACTACAAGATTGATGCAAGTGAAAGTAATAGAATCTTTCTCAATCTTTCGCTCTACAACAATGACCGTAACCTCTTATCTTGCCCCAAAGTAGGGTCGTTCTCAATAGGGGTACTTTGAAGGATCATCTTTATTTGGCCCAAAAGGGTAGCAAGATGTCAGCTCGGTACTTGGGATTGATGAAGGAAATGCCTTTATCATTTCGATCTTTGCACTCAATGGGAATGAATCCCTTGTCCTAAGAGAAGGTCGCCTCTCACTCAACTCTCAAAAGTGTTTGAAGGATGTGTTTGGAAATGGCTTGCCTTTCCTCATCCTAAGTATCCTCTACTTGGCATGATTAACATGTCCATTTCACTTTGTTGAGATCGTTTGAGTAGATTAATCTTCATAGGGAATTTTGATTCAAAATGAATAATCCCCAAAACAAGAAAATAATTTTGAGGTAAAAATGATGTTTAAAAAACTTGTAGAAAGTTTTTTTTTCTCAATTATTCATTTTTGTGCTTGTCTCTAGGAAAGCGTAAAAGGTTCTTTTTTTTGTAATGGAAATTCTCCGGTTTTTTTTTTTTTGGAGAAGAAGAGTACTTACCTGCAACATGGCGACCTGGTAGCCCTGTAAAGAATGTAAAAAAATATATGTTAGTGCAAAAATCTTTAGGGATTGAAATGTTGGAAACGATACATTGTTACCCTTCACTCGCTTTTATCCTTTGGGTGCTAATATCTCTTGAATTCACCTTCATGGATATTTGATAACTCGACAATACCATTCCTTTGCATTTGCCTTTATGTGTTTGATATTTTCCTAATTCCTTGGTAGAAGGTGCGGCTTCTATGATCAAGCTGCAACTTTTTTTCATTTATCACCCTGTAAGAAGTGGGAGATTAAACGAGTTATCTCCATTATTAATCAAGTTCAATTGAGGAACGATACATCATTCTTGATGAATTTGACAATGTTGTTCCAGCACACTTCATTGGTGGGTGAAGGAGAGATTTTTCTCTAAATCAAACGTTGCTCTCCCACTCTTTATTTGACAAACCTTTGTTCTGTTCGAATCCATCCTGTATAAAAAAAAAAAAAAAAAGACATGTCATTTTTTATGCTGAATAGAATCAAGTTTAAGAATGGGATACATCCTTTTCAAAGTCGGGCGATCAACATCCCAAGGTATCTCTCATGGAGGAAGGGATAATATTGCCCCTCTGTTTCATTATTCGAATCTTTCTTTGTTTAAGATGAACATGACTCAATAATGCTCCATCACGTTTGTTGGAACGTTACAAAACTTGGTAGTCTTGATGTCTCTTAAGGCATTTGCGAATAATGAAACTTCCCATAATGGAATTCAACTTCGTTCCACCTCCATGGAAATTGGCGCTGATGAAGCCTCAACGCATGCTTGCTCCTCAAGTTCCATGAGCCTACACTTTTATCTTTTAGAAGGGGCGGCATAAACTCTTCATCCTACTTGAGAAAGTGACCATGTGAAGAGAGGGTTTTAAGCAAAATTTTCTTAAAATTCATTCTGGAAGGTAGACGTAAAGGTTCGCTTGAAACACTTTTGAATTTTTTTTTTGGATGATTTTCACGAAATTGAATTCCATCATAAAAAAATGAGTCGCATGATTTACAAAAGCATCAATTGGATTCGCAATCAAAACCCAAAATGGAAAACAAGATTCTTAACAAGAATAGAAACAATGATAAAATACAAGAAACTCTTGTATGAATAAGAGTAAAAATCAACTCTCATCCTAGCTCTAGAATTCACTTTTCTATGTGGTCAAACATGAGAATATCAAGGAGTATCACGCCTAACCTGCAAAAAGATGACAATGTCAATATATGAATTAGAAAAAGATCTCTAAATAAGGTCGCTTCTTACAACAAAATCGAGGCGATAGTAAATGCCCCATAGTTCTTAGTGCAAGGTTTTAGTATTTCACCAAGATTAGTCATAAGAGAAGTGACATCATTTAAAAAAATGATCCACGGCCATCAATTGAATGTCCATTCCATTTCAAAAGTTTCATGCAAAAGTGGCATTGATTTTTGAAAGATTGATTTGTGATTTTACTCCTAGAAAAATGAAGTGACTTCTATTTTGAGAAATTTGTACACAAAATAATTTGCATTTTAGTCCTAAAGTGTGAGAAGGAGAGAATTTGATAAAAAAAATGCAATTTGAATTTTTGAGCACCAATATAAAATCACAACTTGAACGTTTTTTTTTCCAACTTGAACTTGCATTCAATATTCACTTGTCAAGAATGATTGCCAATATTTTCAATTATAACCTTACAGCACCAAGGGCAATCGATTGATGTTCATGAATTTCAAGATGGATGTTCAATACAAAATGAGCAAACAAAAAGGAAAATGATACTTACAATGGGTGCTGACCTTTGTCTCTGTTTTTTGTTTTTTTTTGTTTTTTGTTTTAATTACATAGACATGCACATGGGATGTGGTTCGATTTCTACTATATACGGCTCAAAATGGAGCTATAGGATCATAGGACTAAACCAACAAGCTCGCAGCTAGGTCGTGTTACCCATGACTTCGGCTTTGTCAAAGAACCGACTCGTGTCACATGCTCGCAAACCAGGGTGGGGACCTTTGACATCAAGAAAGAAATTTCGGTGGTTGAGATGAGCGACTCGTACTACATGCTTTTAGTCGGAGTGGTATCCACCTCAATACCTTCCTAAGTGATCCTATGCGGCCTAGGTCTGGCGGCAGGTTATGCGTGCTAAGATGTAGTGCAATGTAAGGGATGCAAGCATGACAATTTATAAGCAATCAACACTTCATACATAAAAAATAAACCATACATTTCTACACCTCCTTGCAAGAGAAATGTGAGCCAACACTTCCCCTTATACCTCACATTCTGCAAAAACAGTTAACATTTTTAATGTTAGGGACCTACTTGGAATCCTCGCTGCCAAGCAAAAATATTTTTGAACAAGATTAATTTTGGCCTAAGTCCTCTAAGGTTTAAAACCAAGTCCCCAGTGGAGTCACCAAGCTGTCGTGATCTAGCCTTGGGAAGAGGGAATATGTTTAAGGGTATTGCCTAAAGGACGAGCCTATGGCCCATGATTAGGCGCAGGCTCTCCCAAGACCATACCACGCGTGACGTTGGAATATTTTTAAGAATTTTGAAAAAATGAGTTGCCACTAGCTTATTGGGGTTGGCTAGAAATTAAGTGAGGTATGTGAGTATACCTCTTTTCCTATGTAACCAAAGAATCTAGGATCGGGAACTTGATTACACTAATTAACCAATTAACGCACTTTCAATACCTAATCTTGTTCATTTTAAAAGAAATGATTTTTGTCAGGCAGTTTGAATTGATTTTACACCTATCCACTAACATGTGAGGTGATCATGTGGGTGCGCAATCATTAAAGTAACAATCATAGCTACCAAAATCCTAATTGCGGTAAAATTAAGCACGTGCAATTACACATAGTGAAATATGCAAATTAAATACGCGATATAATAAATATATGAGCAAATAAAAGCCTAACTACACTAAAAATGCAATACGTAGCAATTCCTAACCAAACCCTATCATTTTTTAATTTTCGATTTTTAATTTTTTTTTAAATTTTTTTGAAAAAAATAAAATAAAATATTTATTTTCGGGGCCGGACTGGGTCGGGTCTGGTCAGACCGGACCCAGGTTTGACCCAGTCGGGGCAGGTCAGCTAGACCCACCCGAGTTCCGCTCGGTTGGGGGTTAGGCCGATCGACCCGCTCGAAAGACAAGGCACGACCAGCCTTGGTCGGGCCTTTCTTGGGTCCAGATTGGGCCCAACCAGCTGCCCAATCCCCTGCAAAATGTCAGCCCATGCATGCAAGCCCATATCTAAAATAGGCCCACCTGGCTTAAGCTTGAAAAGCCCAACTAAGGCCCAAAAATTAGAGGGCCCATCGTGACAGGCCCAAGCAGACCAAAAACCTTACCTGTTTGGAGGCTTCGCCCGACCCAATTTTGACCTAGTTCATGCCAACTTCTCCAAGGCTTCTTTGTGGCGGCAATGTGGACAGCGGCGGCGCTGGGGTGGTGTTGCAACGAGCTAGATTGGTGCTGCTACAGCGGTGGCACGGCGAGGGGACTGGGAGCGGCGGTGGCCGGCACTAGCGACGACAATTATTGCAGGTTGCGCGGTGAGAGGGTTCGGAGACCAACTTGGGTTGTTGGCGTCGCGGGTTCGAGCAGAGGAGAGCACGGTAGCAGTGGCGGCACTCGGCGAGTAGCTGGTGGTCACTCAAGCGAGGGGGCTCGGAGCGACGGTAGCTCAAACGGCGTCAAGGTCGGAGGGCGGCTCAGACAATGTTAGGGTCAGAGGGCGGCTCAGATGGCGTCTGGCAGTGTTGACGACGCCTCCCCCCTCCGTTCCTTCTCTCTCTTCTCTTCTCCCTCTGCTCCTTTGGTTCTCCCTCTCTAGTTGTCTTCGGCTCGTTCGGCGTTGGGAGCAGTGTTAGCGGGTGCTATAGGTTGGCGTTTGGAGAGTAGCGGCGGCTTGGCTTGAGGGACGGCATCTAGCCAAAGGGTTGGGTTGTGGACGGTAGCGACATGGCGGGGACCCAGATGTGGAGACAATCGTCAAGGATGGGGGAATGGCAGCGGCAATCGACGACGAAACAATGTTGTCTCCTAGATCTAATCAAAATGATCAAATCTGGGCTCGCTCGGCATTTTTCCTTCTATGGCTCGCTCACCACTGGAGATCTCTTCAGCAAAGGTCGTGTGAACCCTCCTCTTTCTCCTCCCTATCCCCTCTGTCTTCTTCGAGCTCTCTGCCTCTCTCTCTAGCTCTCCCTTGAGCTTTCCCTCTCTACTATCCGACCCGACCCGACCTCAAGGAGTTTTTTTTTTTACTCTTTTTTTTGTTGTTGTTTGTTTTTATTTTTAGTGACTAATTCCTAATTTTGTATGCGATTTAGTCATAGATAAAATAGTAAAATTTAGGTGTCAACAATATTATTTCATTATTGGTAGGACGAAAACCTATTGGCTGCAAATGGGTTTATAAAATCAAATTTAAGGCAAATGGTTCCATTGAGCAATATAAGGCTCGTTTAGTTGCGAAAGGGTTCACGCAATGGGAAGGCTTTGATTATTATGAAACATTCTCTCTCGTGGCCAAAGAAGTCACCGTTCGCTCTTTCTTATCCATTGCTACTTTTCGCAATTAGTCGTTACATTAAATGGAGGTCCATAATGCTTTTTTACATGGAGATCTGGATGAAGAGATTTACATGGAGCTTTCACATGGATTAAGCAGACATGGGGAGTCTTGTGTGTGTCATCTCCGCAAATCCCCGTATGGACTCAAACAAGTTTTTAGGCAATGGTATGCCAAGTTCACTGCTGCTCTAACCAACACAGGTTTTTAGCATTCCAAACATGATTATGCCTTGTTCACATGGACTGAAGGTACTTCATCGATTTATCTTTTAATGTATGTTGATGACATTCTTATCATGGGGAATAATGAACTGGCCATTGCAAAATTCAAAAACTATATGCATTCTACTTTCCATATCAAAGACTTGGGATCTCCTAAGTATTTTCTCGAAATTGAGATATAGCTCGGTCCGACAAAGGAATATCCCTTAGTCAAAGAAAGTTCATTCTGGAAATAGTCTGAAGCAGGATTGTCAAGATGCAAACCGGCAGTTATCCCGATTGAGCAGAATGCAAAGTTAACAACACATGAGTATGATTCAAGCTCATCTTCTTCCATTAAGGATTCATTTCTTCAAGATCCATCAGTATATCAACGACTTGTTGGAAAACTAATTTATCTCACGATGACAAGACTAGATATATTATGTTGTACAAATACTCAGTCAATTCATGCACAAGCTGAAGCAGTCCCACATAGCTGTGACAATGATGCTGCACTCAAGTTAGTAGCCAATCCAGTCTTTCATGAGAGGACTAAGCATATAGAGGTCGATTTCATTTCACTTGAGACAAGATTCGAGAAGGGATCATCACAACGAGAGGAATAGGAACTATAGGGCAACCTGCAGACATTTTTACCAAGCCATTATGTCAAAGACAACAAGCATATCTATTGAGCAAGCTTTGTGTCCTTGGCATATATAGGCTACTAGCTTGAGGGGAGTGTTGGAAGTATGATTTGATAACTTAGGAAATATTGATCCTGAGTATCAATGATTGATTCATTTAATCAGTAATTGACATGGTAAAATAGGAATTAGAATCGATGTACATTTTCATTTATTTCTTTCCTATCTTACATTTTATCCTTGTATTACAAATAGAGTAGTAAACATGTACAAGATGACATATAGAAATACAGAGCTGCAATTTTCCTCTCCACTTTATCTGAATTTCTGTCACAACTGACTAGTAGTAAGGACGAACGATAAAAAAAGTTTTTATTTCCGATTTCTATTCCAGAAATAGAAAAGTAAAAATATTTTACTTTTGATTTCTATTCCAAACTTATTTCTAGAATAGAAATTTATTTCAAAAATAGAAAAATGAAATAATTTTATCAAACGAATTTTTATTTTAAATTTAAATTTGGAATAAAAAAGTAATTCTTGAACAAAAGTTTTTACTCACTTGGCAAGTCTCCTCAATCTAGTGAAAAAGAGGTTTCCAGGCGTTCAAGGGAGGGCTTCCATGACGGCTCGCGTGGGGTTGGGGAGGGGGAAGAGAGAGTAGAAAGGTCAAAGGAAGGGGATAAGACTAAATGAAGAAAATGACAAAAATGGGATCTAATCTCTTCGAGTATGATAACACGTAGAGAGAAAGAAAAAAAAAAAAAAAAAAAAACAGCAATAGGGAATTGAGATGAGACAAAAAGAGAGGGAAGAAAAATGAAAAAAGATTAAACTAGGGGGAAAGGGGTACGAATCGTTTGAAGGGGCGCAACCTGGTTTAGTTCATTAAATTATTATTAAATTATTAATTTTTATTTTTAAAAAATTCAAAAAAAGGAAGTCGAAATAGCTGAAATATTATATTTTTAGGAAAGGCCTAAAATTGATTTTGAGCATTTTCTCTTAGAAATACATAAAAAAATTCTCAAAAAATTCTGATATCAGGTAACACGCTAAAAATGGATTTTGGGAATTCCTTTAATGCATGAAAAATCTTTCCCAAAAAAAAAAAAATAAAAATCAAACCTTGATGTTCAAGCAAAGATGTGATATTAGAAGGACACTAGTTAATAAAGTAACATAATCAAGTCTTCAATCATAGTTTCTCTGGACAAGGGTAATATATTTCTTCCAAAACTTTATTTGGGTTTATAATCGACTTACCACAAATAGATTAGTAGTGGTTCTTAAATGAAAATGACTTCTAAGTTAAAAAAACTTGAACCATAAGTTGCTACTCGTTTTGAAATTAAATTTTGTTTATTTTTAAAATTTGAAAATGACTTACCCCTTCTTTTTATTATTTGAACATAAATATGTTTGTTATTTGATCACGTTTCTAACAAATTAACCTTTTCCATATTTTGATCAATTTTTCCTTTCCATTTTTGATCAAGATCGGCAAAATAATTATATTGAATTTTATTTTTCAACTTTGAAACATATTTTCGCTCACACTATTCAAGAAAAAACAAACAATTAATTGTGTGTTCATAAGCTATCGTGAATATAAATTTCTTTTGATTGAAATTTTAAGTCTATAAATTAAAATTGGCAACATTCTATAGGGAAGGGATAATAAGACGCATGGTTAAAAAAGAGAGATAATAGAAATAAAGGCAGATTGTTAATTAGGTTGATAAAAAAGAAACAATAAATGGAAGAGAGACGGATATTTCAATCAATTAATTGACAAAAGGATTGTCTTAGCCAAAATGGAGTGGAGATTAGGGGTATGTAAAGGAACCGGAAATCACTTGGATCGCTTGAAACTAGACCAAACTGGCTCAAAACCAACAGTTCTCATTAGGACCTGTCTAATTCCCAATTCCAACATGCTGAAACCAGTGAGTGTTGATCCAATTCTTAATTTCGAGACCCACCTATCAAACCGAATTCACACACACACACACACACACACACACACACACACACACACACACACACATGTAGGCACGCAGGCATGCACGCGCGCACATGCGCACACGCATACACCCACACGCACTCGCACACGCACACACGCACAAACAAAGAAATTCCAATTCAATTACTTAATTTTTTTTTGTAGTTCTTTTACCATATATGTATATATGTACATACATATATGTAGTATTGGATATTATTGACTAATTCTATCTTTTGGGTGCGTAATAGGATTACCCCCTGACTTTTATTCATTTTAATAATCAATTTACTTGCTTTCTTAGTCAAAACAAAATAAACAAACGAAGAGGATGGAGAAGATTGATTGGAGATGTCCACAAATGTTACAGCGTTTTATCATCATGATACGAAATTTAGAGCCAATGGCTCATTTTAAAAGTATAATAAGGTCTCTCCTTGGCCATCCTCATGATTAAATTAGGTTCACATTGAAAAAAGATGGGTCGAGCGATTAATGTGTTGAAATCTATGGAGGTTAAGGCTTTTAACGTAGAGTCTAATTCTCCACATGTTCCCGGTGTTGGGAAACACTAAGACGATGACATCATGACCTTCAGAGAAATTAAGTTCCTAACTTACAAGTATTGTCAATTCATTTCCCCTATAGTTGTCAATTCTTAATCAAAATTAATGGCTCATAATTCAACCCAAATTTAAGGCAAATTTGGTTAATTCTTTACTTTATGTGTTGTATTCATGAGAATATGATTCTTTTGATAGAGAAGGGGCTACGCCTTCTTATATTTCTACATCTAGGATCCGTCTTGTATCATTGATACTAATAGGAATTGAACCATTATGGCAAGGAAAAGTTTGATTTAGTGGGAGAAGAAGAGGCAAAAATTGGAACAAAAGTATCATTTGATTTGTCAATCCTCAAAAAAAGAAATAAGCAAAGTTCCATCATTGAGTGAGAAATGGAAAATTCAATATCAATTGATGCATGGATAATTGATTCAAATGCCAGTGATCACATAGTTTGCAATGAACGGTTATTTTCTAGTATTCAAAAGAGGCCACATTCTTCAGTATTTGTACGCCTACCCAATGGAAATACCACTCATGTCACCAAAATTGGACAGTCACCAAAATTGGCACTGTCCACCTTAGTCTAGATATTATTCTAAAAAATGTCCTATTCATTCATGATTTCGAGTTCCATCTCTTATTAGTTTCAAAAACTTGTGAGGATAATTCTTGTCATGCCATATTCAATCCCAATGATTGCTTCTTTCAAGACCTTTTGACTAGCAGACTCGATGGGCTTGGGTAGTGTTGCAGAAGGGCTATATTTTTGGATTGATCCTCAAAGGAACTTTGAACCATTGAATAAATGCATTTTTTGTAATGCCATTGCTAGTAATAAAAATCTTATTTTTCATCAACACTTGGGTCATACTGCGCGATTCCCTCATTCTAAATGTCCAATCTGCCCATTGGCAAAACAGTCTCGGACACATTTTCCAGTTAGCACATCTAGATCCACCAGTGTTTTTTCCTTACTTCATATGGATATTTGGGGACCTTACCACATTCCACATCGTGATGGGTCTCATTTTTTCTTGACCATTGTTGATGACTATACTCGAGCTACTTGGGTTTTCCTTATGCAATCCAAGAGTCAGACTTTTTCAACACTGTCGAATTTTCTATCTCTCATTAAAAATCAATTCGACAAACCAGTCCAGAAGATTTGCACTGATAATGGACGTGAGTTCTTTTCTGCAGAATGTGAATCTTTCTTGTCTTATCGAGGAATTTTACATGAGAGTTCATGTAATTATACACCCCAACAAAATGGAATTGTCAAAAGAAAACATCGCCACCTCTTGGAGGTAGCTTGAGCCCTAAAATATCAAGCTTCCATACCTGAAGATTTTTGGGGTGATTGTGTAGTCGTGGCAGCTTTTTTGATTAATTGCATGCCAACTAGAATTCTCAATGGACGGACTCCCTTTGAATTGTTTTATGGAAAGCAACCGGTAATTGATCATTTTTGAGTTTTCGGATGTTTGTGTTATGCGGCGAATTTGGGCCACCGAAGTAATATGGATCCTTGTGCTATTCAGTGTGTTTTTATAGGATATCCTCCACTACAAAAAAGCTATCATGTCATGGAGATCTCTACATGGCATTTTTTTTTTTGTAAGCAGGGATGTTATTTTTCACGAGGATATTTTTCATTTTCAAGAAAGTGCATCGATGTCCTCAACTTCAGAATTAGATCATCGACCTTTCTTATTAGAAGAAGATCTAACTGTTCAGCATCAGTATATATTCTTTGCACTAGAACAGCATATGCCGGTAACAATAGGTGATTCAAATCGAACCATCGACTCACCAGCTTCTTCACCTAAGAAAGATCCTTCATCAAATTCTTCAGTGACCTCTTCGCCGATGATTCATCAGAGTTCGTCTATGTATTATCGGAAGAAACTAAAATTGAGCAGCCTCGACGTTTTGGACGTCACACTCGACCTCTTACGTGGACAAAAGATTATATATGTCCTACGTTGGATTGTCCAGGTACACAATACCCAGTATCATCTTATGTTTCATTTAGTAGACTATCATCAGAACACATGTGCTGCATTAGTAGAATTTCCAAAGAACAGGAACTGTCCTCGTACTCTGAGGCAACGCATGATCCTAAATGGTAGCATGCTATGGAAGCCGAATTGAAGGCTCTCAATGAAAATCACACTCGGGATATTTGTTGCGACCTATCCTTGGGGGGTATTGCCTAAAGGACGGGCCTATGGCCCATGATTAGGTGCGGGCTCTCCCAAGCCCATACCTCGTGTGACATTTGGATATTTTTAAGAATTTTGCAAAAAGGAGCCGCCATTAGCCTATTGAAGTCTGCTAAAAACCAAGTGAGGTATGTGAATATACCTCACTTCCTATGCAATCAAAGATAGGGGTGTGCAACGGAAACCGCCCGAACCGGGACCAGACCGGACCGGACCGGCCGGTTTTGGGTGGTTCCCATGGTCAGCGGTCCGGTTCCCGGTTCCAAGGTGGGAACCGGACCAACCGAACCGACCGGACCGACCAATTTTTTTATATATATAATTTATATACATATAGTATATTAACACATATAATATGTGAATATTATATATGAAATTTGTTGCAATCGGAATTGCAATTGAGGTAACAACCTCTTACGTGGCCAAGAGACCACCAAAGCTCTTAGAAAACTTATTTATTAGTTTTATTTTCTACTCGATGTGGGATAAGGCTCTAGGAGTTCCTCATGCTCACTCTCTCTCTTGCTCCCCTCACTTGCAAACGACAAGGCACTTCAAGCCTCAAAGAGTCCGACATCGACTAAACATTTAAAGCATAGAAGAGAGATTATCTATAAAACCTAAGCCAAGTACAGTTATGCTTAAAATTAATAGTGAAACACATAAATTATTATTAATATTCATGCAAGTGAAGTTTGAATATTTTGCACGTGAAAACACGTGTGAGTAGTTTTATTAGATTGCCCGGGAACCGAATTGGATTGATCGGTCCAGAGCATGGTCTTTTTTTTTTTTTAATGAATGGTCGTTATTTAGTGAAAAAGAAAGTGCTGATCCTATTGGACCGGACCGGACCGGACCGGAACCGATGGTCCGGTCCACGGTTCCCAAAATTGGGAACTGGTCCCCTAATCAAAGAATCTAGGATCGGGAGTTGATTACACTAATTAACCAATTAATGCCCTTTCGGTACCTAATCTTGTTTATTTTAAAATAAATGATTTCTGTTAGGCATTTTGGATTGATTTTATACCTATCTTCTAACATGTGAGGTGATTATGCGGGTGCGCAATCATTAAAGTAACAATTATAGCTACCAAAATCCTAATTGCAGTAAAATTGAGCACATGTAATTATACATAATTAAATATGCAAATTAAACGCGCGATATAATAAATATATTAGCAAATAAAAGCCTAATTATACTAAAAAGGTAATACATAGCAATTCCTAACCAAATCTCATCATTTTTGAATTTTTGAATTTTTTTTTTTATTTTTGAAAAAAATTGAAATTTTTTAAAAAATATACAATATATTTATTTTCAGGGTTGGACCTGGGTCTAACCCGGTCGGGCAAGTCCGTCAGACCTGCCCCGATTCGGCTCGGTTGGGGTCGGGCTGATCGACCTACCCGAAAGATAAGGCCTGACGAGCCTTGGTCGAGCCTTTCCTAGGTTCAGATTGGGCCCAACCAACGGCCTAATCCGCTGTAAAACGTTAGCCCGCGCCTATGTAGCACCGACACGCAACACGACATGAGTGTCCGACACGACACGATATGTCGACACGTCATTTCTAAAAATAGAGAATTCGACACGTTGCGACACGTTGTATATTAAATGAATATTTTTATTTTTAATTAATTTGATTCAAATTTATAAATAAATAATTAATTGAAAAAGAGCCTATAATAAATACACTAATAATATTAATAAATCAATTCATTAAAAATTCGAAAAATATATTTATAGTTAATGTGAAACATGTTTTTACCTTTAACAAAAGTTATTGATGAAACTAATAATTAATAAAAAATTAGAATCAATTTATTTATATAAATCCATAATTTTCTATAATAATCAAAATTTAACATTGTTCAAAATTCAATACTTTTATTTTTCGAAATTATTTGTTAATCTCATTTATGTGATTTTCCCATTAAAAAAAAAACAAATCCCCAAAATCCACCCCCTTTTTCCTCCGTCCATTTCCCTCCACCCCAAATTTATTTTACATTTTTCCCACCCCTACCAATGACAGACAGGCTGTCAACCTGTCACTTCCCCTCTCCCAAAACTCAAAAGTCACGCCACTTCCTTCGTCCATTTCCCTCCATTGTCCCCCTTTTTTTTATTACTTTTTATTCCCTCATAAAAACCCTAGCAAACTTTTCCTCCTTCTCGCCGCTCACCGCACGCCGCACGACCCCTTTCCTCTCCTCTTCCTCTCGATCTTTCTCCTCCTCCTCCTCGCCTCACGACCACCTTCCTCTCCGCACGACTCCCTTCCTCTCCTCTTCCTCTTGATCCTCCTCCTCCTCCTCCTCCTCCTCCTCATTGCCGATCCATCGCAACAGTGGCGGCTGCTCTCTCTTGCCGACTCTCGCCGTCGCGATGGTCTGTTGCGTGGCTTCGTCTCGCTGGTGGGAGTTTGCTTTCTCTCTATTTGGCTCTTTCTCTAGCCGTCTCTCACTGTTGCTCGCGGCCTCTGCTCCCTCGCCCTCCCTAGCCTCCATCCTTCGTCAGTCTTCCGGACACGTGTGTCGACGCGTGTTGAGAAATGTTGACCGCATGTCGGAAAATCGGACACGCGGTCAACGTGTGTCCGACCGTGTCCGAGTGTGTCGACGTGTCCAACACACTCCAACATGTGTCGGACACGACACGGAAGCACGGACTCATAGGCCCACGCACGTAGGCCCATAGCTAAGATAGGCCCACCTGGCTTGAGCTCGAAAAGCCCAACTAAGACCCAAAAATTAGAGGGCCCACCGTGATAGGCCCAAGCGGACCAAAAACCCTACCCATTTGGAGGCCTCGCCTGACACGGTTTTGACCCGGTTCGCGCCTCCTTCTCCAAGGCTTCTTTGCAACAGCAGTGTGGACGGCGGTGGCGCTAAGGTGGTGCTACGACGGGCTGGACTCGTGCTGTGACAGCAACGACACGGTGACGGGACTAGGAGCGGTGGTGGCCGACAGCAGTGACAACCTATGTAGCACCGACACGAACACGCGACATGACACGACACGACACGTCGACACGCCATTTCTTAAAAATAAAGAATTTCGACACGTTCCGACACGTTATATATTAAATATATTTTTATGTATAAATATATAAATAAATAATAATAAAAATAGCATAGAATTAATTTACAAAAATATTAAATAATATCATTAATTATTTTAATTTGTTACAATAATACACAAAACTTAGAGGGAAAAAACATTGTTTAAAGAAAAATGCTGAAATGATATTTTTAAATTTATTTATTTATCATATATAGCATTTTTTTATTACTTCTTTCATAGTAAAAGACTTTTTAAAAAATAAAACAATTCTAAAAAAAAACTGAAAAAAATTGATCCCGTGTGTGTATATTTATAGCAATTTTATTACTTCTTTTATTACTTCTTTTGTGTATATTTATATTTTGACCCCTTAAGTATTAGAAATTTTTAAAATTGACCCTATACGTGTCGGAATTCTGGACTCGCGTGTCGGAGAGAATTGACCACATGTCGGATTTTTCGACACTCGTTGACCACGTGTCGAAGCGTGTCGGAGATGTGTCGAAGTGTCAAATACGACACGAAAGCTTCCGGAGAGTGTCCGTGCTACATAGGCGACAACGAGTATTGCAGGTCATGTGGCGAGAGGGTTTAGAGACCGGCTTGGGCTGCAGGCGTCATGGGTTCAAGCAGAGGAGAGCATGGTAGCTGTGGCGGCACTTGGTGGGTAGCTGGTGGTTGCTTAGGCGAGGGGGCTTGAAGTGGTGGCAACTCGAACGGCGTCGGGGTCGGAGGGCGGCTTAGATGGTGTTGGGCAGCATGGACGATGCCTCCCCCCTCGTTCCTTCTCTCTCTTCTCTTCTCCCTCTGCTCCTCTAGTTCTCCCTCTCCGGTTTTCTTCGGCCTATTCGACATCAAGAGCAGTGGCAACGGGTGCTGTAGGTTGGCGCTAAAGGGCAGCGGCGGCTCGGCTCAAGGGACGGCGTCTGGCCAGAGGGTTGGGTTGTGGATGGCAATGACATGGTGGGGACCTAGACGCGGCGACAGTCATCATGGATGGGGGAATGGCAGCGGCAGGCAACGGCGAAATAGCGTTGTCTCCTAGATTTGATAAGAAACGATAAGATCTAGGCTCGCCGCCGTTTTCCTTCTCTCGCTCGCTCACCACCAGAGATCTCTCCTACGGAGGTCGTGTGAACTCCCTTTTTCTCCTCCCTGTCCCCTCTGTCTTCTGTGAGCTCTCTGCCTCTCTCTCCAGCTCTCACTCTCGAGCTTTCCCTCTCTGTTTTTTTGCTCTCTGTTTGCCCCCTTCTCCTTTTTCTCTCCCTCTCGCCCTTGTGTTGTTGTTCTCTTTTTCTTGTGCGAAGATGGGCAGAGGAGGAAGAGGCTAGTGTGGGCCGGGCCAAAAGAGAAACGGGCTGGGCACGCGAGAGAGAGGCGAGCGGTGGGTTGGGCCAATGCCAGATCCGGCTTGATCCAACCTCTAAGAGTTTTTTTTTTCTCTTTTTTGTTGTTGTTTTGTTGTTTTTTTTTAGTGACTAATTCCTAATTTTGTATGTAATTGAGTCATAAGTAAAATAATAACATTTAGGTGTCAATAGCTATCACTCTTTGAATGGGAGCTCAAAGAAGTTGCATTCAAAGACATAAGACACCTAAATTATTTCGGTAGTAGAGAGACCTTGGGCACATAGGCATGTGTTGGGTCGACAGAAAGGACTCATAACTATGGGAGTGCGTCGTGTCAATAAGAGGAAGAAAGACCCTGGGTTATAGAAGCATGCCATATCTTAAGAAGGAGGAGAAGGACTTCAGGCTACATAAGCACCCGTGTCACAAAAAGAATGAGAGAGACTCCGGGCTACAAAAGCACGCCGTGTCATAAGAAGAAGGAAGACCCCAGGCTACAGAAGCATGCCGTGTCATGAGAAGAAAGATAGACCTCGGGCTATAGAGGCACGCCATGTCATAAGAAGAAGAAAGACCCCAGGCTATAGAAGCACGCTGTGTCATAAGAAGAGAGACCCCAGGCTACAAAAGCACGCCATGTCATAAGAAGAAAGAAAACCCCGGGTTACAGAAGTACGTCATGTCATAAGAAGAAAGAGAGACCCTAGGTTATAGAAGCACACCGTATCATAAGAAGAAAGAAGACCCCGGGCTATAGAAGCATGCCATGTCATAAGAGAAAAGAAAAGACCTCGGGTTACAGAAGAACGCCATGTCATAAAAAGAAGAAGACCCCAAGCTACATAAACACGCCATGTCATAAGAGGAAAGAAAAGACCCGGGCTACAAAAGCATACCGTGTCATAAGAGGAAAGAAAAGACCTTAGGCTATAGAAGCACGTAGTATTATAAGAAGAAGAAGAGACCTTGGGCTACAGAAGCATGCGGTGTCATAAGAAAAAGAAGAGACCCCGGGCTACAGAAGTACCCCGTGTCATAAGAAGAAAGATAAGACGCTGGGCTACAGAAGCTTGTTGTGTCATAAGAAGAAGAAGAGACCCCAGATTACAGAAGCATGCCGTGTCATAAGAAGAAGAAGAAGAAGAAGAAGAAGAAGAAGAAGAAGAAGAAGAAGAAGAAGAGGAGGAGGAGGAGGAGATCCCGGGCTACAGAAGCACGCTATGTCATAAGAAAAGAAGAGACCCCCGAGCTATAGAAGCATACCATGTCATAAGAAGAAGAAAGAGAGAAATGAAGTCTCACCGTGTAACAACGAGTTTTGACTGGGTTAGAAATGCATGATTTGAGGAAAACCAGTGAACCTTTGTAGCTGACATGGTTTGAGGTTGACCATAAACCTTTGGAGATGACATGGTTTAAGGCTGACCATGAACCTTTGGTTTTTAAGGAAGCATTTGCTAACCCCTTGAAAACTGCATGGCTTTACTAAGGAATCCTGTCAAACTCAACTTGAGCAAATGTCATTAGAGACGTCATCAAGAGACATATTGGCAATATTGCAGTATTAGTTAAACAAGCTAATCAAGCTAAGTCTGACTGCTTTAGAAAATCATTCGATGTCAATCAACATCATGTGGTGTAAAACTGTCATCTTGCTCGGGGATGTATCATTAATCATCAAATTCTCCATGAGTCAAGTTCTCATCAGAATGGCTACAACTCGTGAAAAAGGCTTATTAAGCATGCCAAACTAGACCTTCTTTGTTAGAAAGGATTTCTCACACTCTTGATAAAACGGCTACTTGGTCCCATCTATTCGTGTGAGAAGTAACTGATTGCCGAAGGTATCTCACATAACCCATGTCAAAGGCTTTCAGAAACATTCGCGATTAGCATAATTTGACCGATCAAAAAGGTCTTTTGAAAGGACCGCAATATAGGCTTGTTTAGGACTTACACAAATGAATTATTGCTTTGAGGCCAATAAATGAACATTTGTCGTTATCTTCATCGGGTTTACAAGTCAAGAACTTGGAAGATAAGACAAGATATAATTACCTCCACTCCTTCAAGTAGTAGCTTCTTTGTGGCATTCTCATTTTCACTCAAATCATCCCAGTCAGAAGAGACTTTGAAAGAGGGTTGTAATGTTGGCTTGGGAGATGCTCGAAAGGCTTAAAATTTTCAAGGGGGATTTTAAGAGTTAGTGATCATCATGTCATTGTAACTAGGTCACTCGATCTTTCGAAGTCATTTGGCTTTTGAAACACAGCGCATTTCGAAAGTCCCTTGACTAAACATTTCTGCATGGGAGCTTTGCTTCTCTCTAATTTCCTTTGCACTTGTGATGATTTTTTCACGTAGGCACTTGGACTTTGATAAAAAAAAATTCACATAAGATGCAGCCTTTTGGTTCTTTTTCTTGATGAGCATTGGCCTTGCTTTTACCAGGCATGCTACTTTTTTATGCCCTCTAGTTTATCGAACTTTTTGCTCTTTGAACTTTTGTAGTTTTTATGGCTTTTGAGATGCTTTTCACATTTTCTCGTGACTGTCAATTGTATTTGGTCAATTCTTATGCCTTACCCTAGTGAAGGGAGATGATCACCGCTCGAGATTTAGAAATGAATAATTAGGCCCAAATTGGTTAAAGCAATGGGTATCAATGTTTGGGTAGAGAAGGAAATGATCTTCTTCACCTTGGGATGAGTCAAGCTCTAATGAGAATTCCTCCGAAGCTATCACCAGAAGATTGATGCAAGTAAAAGTAATATAATCTTTCTCAATCTTTCGCTCTACAACATGACCGTAACCTCTTATGCTGCCCCAAAGTAGGGTCGTTCTCGACAGGTGTACTTTGAAGGATCATCTTTATTCGGCCTAAAAGGGTAGCAAGATGTCAGCACGGTGCTTGGGATTGATGAAGGAAATGCCTTTATCATTTCAATCTTTGCACTCAATGGGAATGAATCCTTCATCCTAAGAGAAGGTCGCCTCTCACTCAACTCTCAAAAGTGTTTGAATGATGTGTTTGGAAATGGCTTGCCTTTCCTCATCCTAAGTATCCTCTTCTTGGCATGATTAACATCTCCGTTTCACTCTGCTAAAATCGTTTGAGTATATTAATCTGCATAGGGAATTTTAATTCAAAATGAATAATCCCCAAAATAAGAAAATAATTCTGAGATAAAAATGATGTTTAAAAAACTAGTAGAAAGATTTTTTTTTTCTCAATTATTCATTTTTGTGCTTATCTCTAGGAAAGCGCAAAAGGTTCTTTTTTTGTAATGGATTTTCTCCGTTTTTTTTTTTTTTTTTTTATTTTAAAGAAGAGTACTTACCTATGACATGGTGACCTGGTAGCCCTATAAAGAATGCAAAAAATATGTTAGTGCAAAAATCTTTAGGGATTGAAATGTTGGAAATGATACATTGTTACCTTTCACTTGCTTTTATCCTTTGGGTGCTAATATCTCTTGAATTCACCTTCATGGATATTTGATAACTCGACAATACCATTTCCTTGCATTCGCCTTTAAGTGTTTGATGTTTTCCTGATTCCTTGGTAGAAGGTGCCGCTTCTACGGTCAAGGTGCAACTTTTTTTCATTTATCACCCTGTAAGAAGTGGGAGATGAAGCAAGTTATCTCCATTATTAACCAAGTTCAATTGAGGAACGATACATCATTCTTAATGAATTTGACAATGTTGTTCCAGCACACTTCATTGGTGGGTGAAGGAGAGATTTTTCTCTAAATCAAATGTTGCTTTCCCACTCTTTATTTGACAAACCTTTGTTCTGTTTGAATCCGTCCTGTATCAAAGAAAAAGACATGTCATTTTTTATGCTGAAGAGAATCAAGTTTAATAATGGGATACATCCTTTTCAAAGTCGAGCAATCAACATCCCAAGGTATCTCTCATGGAGGAAGGGATAATATTGCCCCACTGTTTCATCATTCGAATCTTTCTTTGTTTAAGATGAACATGACTCAATAATGCTCCATTGCGTTTGTTGGAACGTTACAAAACTTGGTAGTCTTGATGTCTCTTAAGGCATTTGCGTATAACGAAACTTCCCAAAACGGAATTCAACTTTGTTCTGCCTCCCTGGAAATTGGCGTTGATGAAGCCTCAACGCATGCTTGCTCCTAAAGTTCCATGAGCCTACACTTTTATCTTTTAGAAGGGGCGGCATAAACTCTTCATCCTACTTGAGAAAGCGACCGTGTGAAGAGAGGGTTTTAAGCAAAATTTTCTTGAAATTCATTCTAGAAGGTAGACGTAAAGGTTCACTTGAAACACTTCTGAATTTTTCTTTTTTTTTCTTTTTTTTGGATGATTTTCATGAAATTGAATTCCATCATAAAAAAATGAGTTGCATGATTTACAAAAGCATCAATTGGATTCGCAATCAAAACCCAAAATGGAAAACAAGATTCTTAACAAGAATAGAAACAATGATAAAATACAAGAAACTCCCGTATGAATAAGAGTAAAAATCAATTCTCGTCCTAGCTCTAGAATTCACTTTTCTATGTGGTCAAACATGAGAATATCGAGGAGTATCACGCCTAACTTGCAAAAAGATGACAATGCCAATATATGAATTAGAAAAAGATCTCTAAATGAGGTCTCTTCTTACAACAAAATCGAGGCGGTAGTATATGCCCCATAGTTCTTATTGCAAGGTTTTAGTATTTCACCAAGATTAGTCATAAGAGAAGTGACATCATTTAAAAAAACGATCCATGGCCATCAATTGAATGTCCACTCTATTTCAAAAGTTTCATGCAAAAGTTGCATTGATTTTTGAAAAATTGATTTGTGATTTTACTCCTAGAAAAATGAAGTGACTTCTATTTTGAGAAATTTGTACACAAAATAATTTGCATTTTAGTCCTAAAATGTGAGAATGAGAGAAGTTGATAAAAAAATGCAATTTCAATTTTTGAGCACCAATATAAAATCACAACTTGAACATTTTTTTTCCAATGATTTCGAGCCCATAATTAGAAATTTAAACAAAACCATGTGTTCAATAGGGCCAAATCAAAGTGTTCAGAACTTTCATTCAATGTTCACTTATAAAAAATGATTGCCAATATTTTCAATTATAACCTTACAGCATCAAGGGCAATTGATTAATGTTCGCGAATTTCAAGATGGAGGTTCAATATAAAATGAGCAAATAAAAAGTAAAATGATACTTACAATGGGTGCTGACCTTTGTCTTTGTTTTTTTGTTTTTTGTTTTAATTACATAGACATGCACATGGGATGTGGTTCGATTTTTACTCTATACGGCTCAAAATGGAGCTATAGGATCACAAGACTGAACCAACAAGCTTGCGGCTAGGTCTTTTAACCCATGACTTCGGCTTCGTCAAAGAACCGACTCGTGTCGCATGCTCGGAGACCAGGGTGGGGACCTTTGACATCAAGAAAGAAATTTCGGGGTTGAGATGAGTGACTCGCACTAAATGCTTGTAGTTGGAGTGGTATCCACCTCAATACCTTCCTAAGTGATCCTATGTGGCCCAGGTCCGGCGGCAGGTTGTGCGTGCTAAGATATAGTGCAATGCAGGGGATGCAAGCATGACAATTTATAAGCAATCAACACTTCATACATAAAAAAAAACCATGCATTTCTACACGTCCCTGCAAGAGAAAGGTGAGCCAATACTTCCCCTTATACCTTCCATTCTGCAAAAACATTTAACATCTTTAATGTTAGGAACGTACCTGGAATCTTTACTGTCAAACAAAAATATTTTTGAACAAGATTAATTTTAGCCTAAGTCCTCTAAGGTTTAAAACCAAGTCCCTAGTGGCGTCACCAAGCTGTCATGACCTACCTTCGGGAGGAGGGAATAGGTTTAAGGGTATTGCCTAAAGGACGGGCTTATGGCTCATGATTAGGCGCGAGCTCTCCCAAGCCCATACCTCGCGTGACATTGGGATATTTTTAAGAATTTTGAAAAAATGAGTTGCCACTAGCCTATTGGGATCGGCTAGAAACAAAGTGAGGTATGGAAGTATACTTCACTTCCTACGCAACCAAAGAATCTAGGATCGGGAACTTGATTACGCTAATTAACCAATTAATGCACTTTCGATACCTAATCTTGTTCATTTTAAAAGAAATGATTTTTTTTTCAGGCAGTTTGGATTGATTTTATACCTATCCACTAACATGTGAGGTGATCATGCGGGTGTGCAATCATTAAAGTAACAATCATAACAATCAAAATCCTAATTGCGGTAAAATTAAGCATGTGCAATTTCACATAGTGAAATATGCAAATTAAATGCGCAATATAATAAATATATGAGCAAATGAAAGCCTAATTACACTAAAAAGGCAATACATAGCAATTCCTAACCAAACCCCATCATTTTTTAATTTTCGATTTTTTTAATTTTCTTTTAACTTTTTAATTATTTTGAAAAAAATAAAATAATATATTTATTTTCGGAGCTGGACTGGTTTGGGTCTAGTCGGACCAGACCCGGGTCCGACTCGGTCGGGGTAGGTCGGCGGACCCACTTGGGTTTGGGCTCGGTTGGGGTCGGGCGATCGAATCGCCCGAAAGACAAAGGCATGACCAGCCTTGGTCGGGCCTTTCCTAGGTCAAGATTGGACCCAACCAGTAGCCCAATTCCCTGCAAAATGTTAGCCCACGCACGCAAGCCCATCTCCAAAATTGGCCCACTCGGCTTGAGCTCGAAAAGCCTAACTAAGGCCCAAAAATTAGAGGGCCCACCGTGACAGCCCAAGCGGACCAAAACCTTATCCATTTGGAGGCTTTGCCCGACCCGATCCGACCCGGTTCGCGCCTCCTTCTCTAAGGCTTCTTTGTGGCAGCAATGTGGACAGCGGCGGGGTAGGGTGGTGCTGCGACGGGCTAGACTGGTGTTGCGACGGCGGTGGCACGGCGAGGGGACTGGGAGTGGCGGTGGTTGGCACCAGCGACGACGAGTATTGCAGGTTGCGCGGTGAGAGGGTTCGAAGACTAGCTCGGGTTGCTGGCGTCGCGGGGTTTGAGTAAAGGAGAGCACGGTAGCGGTGGTGGCACTCGGCGAGTAGCTGGTGGTCACTTAAGCAAGGGGGCTCGGAGTGACAACGGCTCGAACGGCGTCGGTGGTCGGAGGGCAGCTCAAACAACATTAGGGTCGGAGGGCGGCTCGATGGCATCGGGCAGCGTCGACGAGGCCTCCCCCTCCGTTCCTTCTTTCTCCTCTTCTCCCTTTGCTCCTCTAGTTCTCCCTCTCTAGTTGTCTTCGGCCCGTTCGGCGTCGGGAGCAATGGCATCGGGTGCTGTAGGTCGACGCTCGGAGAGTAGCGGCGGCTCGGCTTGAGGGACGGCATTTGGCCAGAGGGTTGGGTTATTGATGGTAGTGACACGACGGGGACCCAGACGCGGCGACAGTCGTCGGGGATGGGGGAATAGCAGCGGCAAGCAACGGTGAAACAACGTTGCCACATTAGAAAATTATGTGTTGAAATCTATGGAGGTTAAGGCTTTTAACATAGAGTCTAATTCTCCACATGTTCCCGGTGTTGGGAAACACTAAGACGATGACATCATGACCTTAAGAGAAATTAAGTTCCTAAGTTACAAGTATTGTCAATTCATTTCACCCTATAGTTGTCAATTCTTAATCAAAATTAATGGCTCATAATTCAACCCAAATTTAAGGCAAATTTGGTTAATTCTTTACTTTATGTGTTGTATTCATGAGAATATGATTTCTTTTGATAGAGAAGAGGCTATGCCTTCTTATATTTCTACATCTAGGATCCGACTTGTATAATTGATAATAATAGGAAGTAAACCATTATGGCAAGGAAAAGTTTGATTCAGAGGGAGAAGAAGAGGCAAAAATTGGAACAAAAGTATCACCCGATTCGTCAATCCTCCGAAAAAGAAATAAGCAAAGTTCCATCATCGAGTGAGAAATGGAAAATTCACGGAATGTTACAATCCTCACAGCGTAATAGTGCGCCTACATGTCTTCATCAACAATGTTTTTCGACCAAAAGACCGAGAGCTAATTATCTAGATTTTGGGCTTTCTGGACGCATACTTCAAGAAATGGTTCGTGCATGTTTGTTGCCAGGGGCAACAAGATCAAGTTGGTAAGGATTAAAAAATTCATTCATTTTTCTAGTCATTTCCTTTGGTCATCGAGGCCCCTTGACCATTTTGTATAAATGAGCTATTCTATTTATAAAGATATGGGAGAGGGGCCCATTCAAGCATTTTTCTTGTTTGTTTATTAGGGCCTCCTTCTTATCTTCATCATTGGGTAGAGTAGCTTCATAGCTCGCAAGGCTCATAACCTTGAGGTCACGGGTTCAAATCTCGTCTCTGCACATTTTTGTGATAAAAAAAATAGGTTTGTCTCTATTAACTATTAACTAGTAATTAAATTACTTACTACTTTTTACTACTTTTTATTATTACCTCCCTTTTTGGGGGGGGGATGGAACCATTCACTATATTATCATAGTCAATTATATCAAAACCCTTATACCATTAACTACAATACTTTAACCTAGGCAGATAGCAGGAATTGAACTCACGTCTTCTCCTTGGCAAAGAGAAATTTTACCATTCGACTACATCCGTATTTTTTTTTTCGTACTTGATATTTTGATACAAGTTGTCTAGATAATATTTATCCCTAGCTAGGCCTAAAACTCTGTCCAAGGTGATTCCAATTCAATTTACAATTTATATTAATAAAATAATAATATTAATTATATTAAATTTTGAATATTTTATTTTTATTTTCTTTTTATTCATGTTATTTTTTTCAATTTCAAAAGAATTCAAATTTGGAATTATATTCCATTGTAAAATTCTATCAAATCATAGAAATTCTATTGATTGATTATATTTATATTAAATAATAGAAATATTAACTAATCAAAATTTTATTAAATATTAAATAATAAAATATAGTATAAACTATACTAACATACCTAAAATATGTAATAAATATAAATACTAAATTAAATATATGTTCTATATATAGAAAATATATATTTTATAATAGAAAGAAATTAAAATATAGAAATAAAAAATAAGAAAAAATAAAAACGAAATTAAATTTATCATAGAAATTAATTTTATCACTTATCAACTGATTAATGTAATTTTATAGGGATTAAGGACCAATTCCATGGACTCATTCGAGAACTAGACCGAACTAATGGTCCGATTTCTGAGTGGGTCCATAAAACCAACAAGCGATTCCCATTTCTAATTTTTCAAAGCAAACCCTTAGTGGGTGGTTCCCGTTCCAAGATGAAAATCGTCCACCAAACTATGCTCACCTCTAATGGAGATAGTTTCGCCTAGTTTTTTGTTCTTTAAGATTATGTTGCTTTTAAGATTATCATTAGAGGCAACATAATCTTATAGAGTAATTAAATTGTCATGGTGCCTCTTTAGTGTTACCACTATGGATATACTTTATGTCAGGGAACTAGTCTTCCTCTATTTCTCAAGTAAGACGATGACAACAATTTAATTATTCTTCTCTTTTCTTTATATGTTGATATTATTTTTGTTAATGAGTGCCTACGAGGAACTGGTTAAGTATACTTAATATAAAGTAATTCGATCTCTAAAATGATGATTACTCATAACATAAGAAAAACTGTGTATGGATCATTAACGTATTTCCCATGGTTTCTTGACAAGTGTTAGGGAGCACTTTTAAAATCCATTTAATATGTATGCCTCCAAACCATTTCGACGTATCAAGTCCTATAGCTCTTCATGCTCGCTAACTATTAGAAATGTAATTATGTTGATACAAGTCGACAAAGTTCAATCATGCAGATCGCGATCGATATCTATTTCTAGAGCTCGATTGTAATTAAGTTCCCTAGCTTGACTAGACTAACAGATAAATTTTATATCAAAATCAAATTAGATTTGAGCATGAATTGCTAAAATATAATAAAATTTTGAAATAATTGTTATAGTAATCTATATTCATAAGCTACGTACGACTCATCTAAAAATCCAAGAGTTCAATTATATTTCAAACTCAGATAAAAATTGAATATATTTGAATAATTTATAACTTGAGTTGTTCTGGGCTGGGAAAATATTACTCGCTCGCCAGGCCTATGACGTGGAAGAGTAGTGACGAGCTACATCTTCTCAAAGATTGAGCTGGTGATATTATATTAAACTATGAAATCAATAGATCCATTAATTTATATCCCAAACTGATGTGATTAAAACGAGGATAAGCACAAGTAAAACTCCTAAAATACGCTAAAAGGTGCTAAGTTAGAGAAAATTCTCCCAAAATTACGTTATTAATCAAAGGAATAAGTTGAATTATATGAAAATAAGATACCCATTATATCTATAAAATCCAACCCTCGAAAATTTGGAAATAAAACTGAAGGCTTTATTAGAATTGGGCTCAAGGCCCGTCCGCCCAAGTTGGGCCCAGAAAGCCCAGCCCACGGGAATAGGGCCCGTGGAAGAAGAGAGGTAAAGAGAATCCTGTTCGGCCCACCATGTGCGAGTGGGAGATGATGGTTTATATGTAATGGGCTCAAGGCCCGTCTGCCCAAGTTGGGCCCAAAAAGCCCGGCCCACGGGAATACGGCCCGTGGATGGGGGAACATATAAAAGGGAGGACAGATAGAGAGAATGTACCGTTTGGAAAAAGAGAAAACGTACATGCGCCTCCCCGCTTCTCTCTCTCTCGCTTTCTCTCCCAAAAAAAAAGGCAAACAGTGAGGCGCGAAGGCGATTTTGCTTCATCGGATCAACAGGACCAAGTTTCTCTTCCTCTATCGGCGTCGGTGTTTAATCTGTGGCTAAAAGGTACGCTCGAATCCGTGGTGTGCTTTAGGATCGGTGATACGTGTTGTTTTTCCCGGGCTTCGCTTCCGCATTGATTTAGGGGTTCGATTCAGTGTTGAATCCGGTTTTTCGGGGATCAGTCATTCCCAACATTGGTATCAGAGCCCTAGTTCACGTTTTCCCGATCTGTTTTGATGTTTTTGATTGATTTTTCGCAAAAGCAATTCGGCCGTACGGATCGGGGTGAGAAATCCCGACACCCGAGCGTTCTTCGGCCATTTTTTTGAGTTTTCGTAAGTCGAAATCATTTTCTGAATACATGGGGAGAAAGGCGACGTCAAGATGAGTCTCGGAGACACGTCGTGCGCCGCCAGAGACGCCGCACGCGCCGGAAGCGCTGGCTCGCCCAGCGCGTGCGGCACACGTGCCGGTCGGCGAACCGGTGCGCGGCGCACCGCCGGCCGGCGATCCGGCACGCGCCGGTCCACGGACTGACACGTGCTGATGTCATCATGACGTCACCCAACGGTCAATAACCGTTAGGGTGACGTCATCGATGACGTTAGCACGGCGACAGCCCGGGCGGCCACCGCCGGCGACCCGACCCGACCCGACCGCGGGAGACCAAAGACATGCGCGACGCGTGCCGGGGCCGACGTCGCGTGACGTCAACCCGCGCACGCGCGCGGCACGTGCCGTCGGCCCGCCCGAGCCGGGCCCGACCGGTCCGACGACCGTTGACCGTGACGACCGTTGACTGTTGACCGTTGACCCAAAAAAAAAAGAAAAAAAGAAAAAAGGAAAAGAATGTGTTTGTTTTTTTTTTTTTTTTCAATTAAGTCTATGTGGATTATAATGTGATCCCTTATTTGTTCTGCATTTGTTGCAGGAACAATGCCTCCCATGAGGTTGCGCACACCTATTCGCGCAGTTACCGATGAACAAAAGGATAGGTTGTCTAAGTTGATAGCTGAGCTGACTAATCATCGATGGGAAAGAGGTGACTTAATTGATCATGTCCTTGAAGTCAACGGGAAAATTCAACAGGTCATATGGAATGGTCGTCCTATGTCACAAGTCGGAGATGGTGCGATTTTTCATAAACACTCTTCCACCTCGAATGGCAAGATGTGTTGAATCGCATATGGGATGTCAACGGAGCTGCTTCCTATAAGAAAATTGTGATGGATTTTTGTAAATAAATATTATTGTATTGTTTCAAGGGAAAAGATCAAGAAATTGAACAAAAGAGGATCTTTCCCAATTCGTGTGCTGACTTGGTGTTAGTTGTATTGGCTGATATATGTTAAGTGTGATTTGTGGACATATTATGTAATGTTTACTACCTAATTGTGTTAATTGAAAGCATTATTGTTTTATTGGATGTCTATTATATGTTGCTTTCTGTTATTGCTGGTTGCTGTGGGTAATTAGCTGTGGGTAGTTTTAGAAGTTTCTGTAGCTTCATAGAATTGATTTTGCATATGATAATCATATTAATGATAGTTTTAAGTTAGGATTTTTGGAGGATGATTGGAAACATAGTGACCTTTTGATTCTGAAGCCTTACTTGAAATTATTCATTAATATGATGGGTCTATGTAAAAAGGGATGCATAAATGATAGGCATTAATAATTCGTGCATATGTCTGATGTGTTCAGATCAATGGCTTCAGCCGCAAAGAGCATAGTTGCCGAGCTGAACAAAGGTGAAAAGCTCAATGGTGACAACTATGAAATTTGGCACATGAAAGTCCAATATGTGCTGGAAAAGCAAGAAGTACTAGAAGCTCTTGACCATATTATGGAAGATCTTGAGGATGCCGTGCGCTACCTTGAGCTAGTAGAGGACCGTCTAATGGCATTTGAGTCGAAAGTAGACATTTACAATGCTGGTTCTAGCTCAGAAAGGGCTTTGAGCTCTAAGCGCAAGCGTATTGATTCGTTCAATATGTGGGATTGCAAAGGATCAAGTCCTTGTTGCAAGAAATCAAAAGTTAACCAACACAAGAGAGGAAAACGTCCTCAAGTGAAGAAAATGTCAAGGGTGAGGTGTTACAATTGTGACAAGAAGGGTCACTATGCTCGCAATTGTCGTGAGCCAAAGAAGGTAAACACCCCTTGTACTTTTCAGAACTTTACTTTTGTGTCGAGTTCTGTATTCTTGACTCGAGTCTAATCCTTTGTGGACTGTAGATTCAGGAGCGACAGACCATGTAGCGAAGGATAGATGATCCTTCGTGGAATTCCAACGAGTACCAACTGGAACTAAGTGGGTCTATGTGGGAAACAACTCCCGAGCTGAAGTAAAAGGAATTGGCACATGCCAACCTGAATATGCGTGGTGGACGCACTTTATTCCTACATGATGTATTGTATGCTCCGGAGATTCGTCGGAATTTAGTGTCTGTTTTAGTGTTGGTTAGACTAGGTTTTAATATGAACTTCCATAATAGAGGTGTAGATTTGTATTTGGATACAAACTACTATGGTTGTGGTTATTTTCTGAATGGTTTCATTGTATTAGATATTGAGTATGTTAATGCAAATGTTTGTTATTCCCTTATCACGTCTCTTAATTCATATGATAATGATGTGAATATGTGGCATGCTAGACTTTGTCACATTGGCCAACAACGTATGAATAGACTAGCCAAAGAGGGCTTGTTGGGCAACATCGAAAAAGTCGATTTGCCCATATGTAAGCATTGCTTAGAAGGGAAAACGACACGGAAACCATTTGGAAAAGGTAAAAGAGCTGAATTTCCTTTGCATTTAATTCATTCTGATGTATGTGGTCCAATGAATGTGAGAGGAAGGCATTGGGCTGTTTATTTCATCACTTTTATTGATGATTATACTCAATTCGGATATGTCTATTTGATTTCTCATAAATCTGAAGCAATAAGTTGTTTCAAAAGGTTTATGAACCTAGTAGAGAATCAATTAGACAAGAAAATAAAAGTATTGAGATCCGATCGAGGTCGAGAATATTTATCTGATGAGTTCAGAAAATTATGTGATGAAAAAGGAATAGAAAGACAGTTGTCTATTCCGTATACTCCTCAACAAAATGGTGTTGCGGAGAGAAGAAACAGATCCCTACTGGAAATGGTTAGGTCCATGATGGCGCATGCTAACTTACCTATCACCTTTTGGAGTGATGCATTGTTAACTGCTGCGTATATACTTAACCGGGTGCCTTCCAAATCAATTACTTCCATTCCATATGAGTTATGGACAGGTAGAAAACCGGACTTAAGTTTTCTTAAGCCATGGGGTTGTGCTGCTTATACACATGAGTCCTCTCATAAGTTTGGGAAATTGGGTCTCAGAGGAAAGAAGAGTATTTTCATAAGATACTCAGAACACTCGAAAGGGTATGTGTTCATAGGTGAGCAGGAAAGTGGGAGTATAACTGAGTTTGAATCACGAGATGTCACATTCCTAGAGGATGAATTTCCTAAGAAGGGCGAAATAGGAGAAGATTGTTCCCTATTTGAGACATTGGATCAGGATAATGATGTTAGTGGAGTTCGTCCAAGTGGGAGTAATATGAGAAGTGATGAATTGAATTCAGCTCATTCTCAATTGCAACCACATGATGGGACGACATCATCATTACCTAATCCAAGTGGAAGCATGATGGGGAATGATGTGCAAAGTGTACAATCTCCCATACGGCAAACAAGTCGCCAAAGTATTCCCCGTCGACGTTTTGACATTGAAGGGGAAACTTTTATGGTTGCTCCACAAGATGAGGATGAGCCAAGAAATATTAATGAGGCTTTGAATTGCCCTAGTAAGGAAAAATGGATTAATGCAATGGAAGAGGAAATGGAGTCAATGAAATCAAACCAAGTCGGGAACCTGGTTGACCTTCCAAAAGGACGCAGAGCTATTGGGAACAAGTGGGTTCTCAAAATAAAGCGAAAGGCTGATGGCTCGATTAAAAGGCATAAGGCTCGCCTTGTGGCGAAGGGGTATAATCAACAGGCTGGAATTGATTATAAAGATACGTTTTCTCCTGTAGTGAGATTTACCTCGATTCGCATTATTCTGGCAATAGTGGCTAGTCTGGATCTTGAGTTACATCAAATGGATGTAAAGACTGCTTTCCTCAATGGAGAATTAGATGAAGAAATATATATGGAACAACCTGCTGGTTTCATAGTGAAAGGCCAAGAAGAAAAGGTATGTCGACTTTTGAGATCGATATATGGCCTCAAGCGATCATCAAGACAATGGTATATACGTTTTCATAATGCCATAATGGCATATGATTTTACAATGATTGATGAGGATCATTGTGTATATATCAAAAGATCAAAGGATCAATTTGTGATCATATCATTATATGTTGATGATATACTAATTGCCGGAAGCAATATGGAGTTTGTTAAGACTGTCAAGAGTTGGTTGTCTTCCAACTTTGAGATGAAGGATATGGGTGGGGCTGTATACATTCTTGGAGTTAAGATTTCAAGAGATCGTTCGAAGAGATCGTTGTCTCTTTCGCAAGAAACTTATATAAACAAAGTTCTTGAACGATTTCGTATGCAAGATTGTAAACCCATAGACACTCCTATTGCAAAAGGTGAAGGGTTGAGCCATAGACTCGTGTCCAGGACTCCACAAGAGAAGGAACAAATGAAGCATGTTCCTTATGCAAGTGCTGTTGGGAGCTTGATGTACGCTATGATGTGTACAAGACCCGACATATGTTTTGCAGTTGGAATGGTGAGTAGATACCAATCCAATCCAGGTCCAAGACATTGGAAGGCTGTTAAGAGAATACTGAGGTATCTGAAGGGAACTGCTGATTACAAGTTGAATTACCAAGGAAAGGATCTGCGACTTGAAGGCTATTCAGATGCTGATTGGGGAGGAGATTTAGATGAAAGGAAATCTACCTCAGGATTTGCTTTCTTGCTGAGCAATGGGGCCATATCATGGAGTAGTAAGAAGCAAACGTGCATAGCCTTATCCACGATGGAAGCTAAGTTCGTGGCATTATCAGCAGCAGTACAAGAAGGAGTTTGGCTTAAGAGATTCTTGGATCATTTAGGTGTTATTGAGAAAGCTACAAATCAATTATTGGTTAACTGTGATAGCCAAACAGCTATAGCGTACACCAAAGATCCAAAGTATCATGGCAAGACCAAACATATAGATACCAAGTATAACTTTGTAAAATATATGGTTGCACGAAAGGATGTGAACTTACAGTACATATCTACACATAGAATGGTAGCAGATCCTATGACAAAGCCAATACCTAGAGATGTGTTTTGTGGCCATGTAAAATCTCTAGGATTGCGTAGAATCTGATGTACTGGATTGTATTTTCCCTGAGTTGTTCACATTTTATGAAATTTTGTTTTTCATTGATTAATGCCTATGAATCTTTGTATGATCTTTATGCATCTTAATACTTAGTGTATTATTATAAGTTGAGGAAGTATGTCGGACAGATAAAATATTAGCCCACTCACACGGGTAATCGCCTCTATTTACTGTGTGATAAATAGAGATGAGACAGTATTTAAGCTTATTATCTAGGTGATAATCGAGAGCTCAAGCTTAAAATACGCATGTCGCCTTAACTAAGTGTTAAGATGAGGACATAATACTTGTGATGTCCGAAAGTAAAATACCCCACATATTTTACTTTATCTGTCTAAGATGCCAGATGTGAGTTCTGATGAATTTTGTTAATGAGTAGATACGTGAACTCGAGTTAGACATTGGGTATGTCTGAACTATCATCTGTACGGTATTGAAAAATGTAGACATACGCTCCATGGGAAAGGAGTTAATACCGTAATACGTATTTCATATTACGTATGCATAAGACGACCAATAAAAGTGACAAAAAGTTTGATCTCAACTTTTATGACGTATGAGACTCTTGAGGAAAAGTGTTCCTCAAATTTTTAGTCCCCTCATGACTTTTACTTATTCTCAAGATTTCTATTTAGTGTTTGCTATCTTAGGATGTTGCCAATGGTCATGAGTTGATTCGATCTAATGGGACATTTCTAGAAAAGCAAGTTGAACTGAAATTAAGAGTTTGAAGGAAAGAGGAAGATCGATTTTGTAGAATCACATTGTAGTTTTGTATTCACTGGTCGACCAATTATGACTGTCTTTGTGATAATTATAATTGTGAATACAATATATATATCATTGTTTAAAAGAGATCAAGAGAGATATAAATGTGATCGATCGATCTAGGGTACTGCATACTAAATCTACTTAGAGTGTGACGCCCAATTATGAGCTGCTATATATTCCTAACAGATGTATAGCAACGAACTCTCAAAGTATGCTGGTCGCACGGATTATTCACCGGTATAAATGTTGAAGAAAGGTAAAGAGAATCCTGTTCGGCCCACCATGTGCGAGTGGGAGATGATGGTTTATATGTAATGGGCTCAAGGCCCGTCCGCCCAAGTTGAGCCTAAAAAGCCCGGCCCACGGGAATATGGCCCGTGGATGGGGGAACATATAAAAGGGAGGAGAGAGAGAGAGAGAGATAATGTACCGTTTGGAAAAAGAGAAAACGTACGTACGCCTCCCCGCTTCTCTCTCTCTCACTTTCTCTCCCAAAAAAAAAGGCAAACAGTGAGGCGCGAAGGCGATTTTGCTTCACCGGATCAACAGGACCAAGTTTCTCTTCCTCTATCGGCGTCGGTGTTTAATCTATGGTTAAAGGTATGCTCGAATCCGTGGTGTGCTTTAGGATCGGTGATACGTGTTGTTTTTCCCGGGCTTCGCTTCCACATTGATTTAGGGGTTCGATTCAGTGTCGAATCCGGTTTTTCGGGGATTAGTCATTCCCAACAAAAACTAATAATTATGTAGGGTTAAAAATGAAATGCTATCACCTAAGATACAAAAGAATGCCCGATATGCTACGAGATTCGGATATAAAACAAAATAAACTTCTATGCATGTTTCAACATAATTTATATCTTCATTGCCTACCATGACATTTTCTCTCGGATAATTATATAAAAATCCATAAATTTATTACAATCGTACCAGTTCAATCCTAAATATTTATATTTGAACAATTAAGACATAAACCTTTTTCACAATTTGCCGAAAATTACTGATGTGAGCATTGTATATCCTATGTGGCACGACTAACACTTACATGGACAACTTTGAATTTTAAAAAATATTTCTCTAAATTTTTTTATCAATTTTTTATTTAATTTTTTTTTCCTTCTCTTCTCTTTTCCTTTTTTTTTTTTTTGGTCTACTACGGCTGATGATGGTCGCTAGAGCTTGCCCATTGTTACTGAGGGTGGCAGCCCTCCCTTAGCCTTGCCCCTTATGACCACTGGCAAGGCCGCCTTTGCCCAAATCTAGGCCAAGGTTCTAGCTAAGGGGACCTCGCCTACGGCCAATTTTCGCCATGATCATCACAGCCGCGAGTGAGGCCATGGCAAGGTTTGGGCGGATCTAGTCACCACTGAACTTCTCTCTCAGCGACTTCACCATTGCTTGACTTCCTCACTGTCCAAGTAACATCGTTAGATTCTCGAAATCCTCTTGCCTCGCCACCACCGATCGACGCCGATTCACCACTAGTATCAATCGATCAATTGTTTAACGTTGGCCACCATGGGCTTGGCCATAATAGAACAAAAAAGTTTAAGCACGAACAACCCAGGATTCTCTCTCAAGAAGCGAATTCGTTGACTTCTTCATCTTCATTCCCTTCCATCATCCTAAATCCTCCAATAACCGCTATCGTCGCCGGTACCGCCATGATTGAAGTTTCTTTGTTGCCCCTATTTCTCGGCCGGGGAGTTTGAAGTGTTTGATGTCATAATATTAAGAATGTGATCCCACATTGAGTTAATTATTCTCATATTCAGTTATTTTCGTTGACATTTTATTGTCCACATTAAGTCGTGATAACTAGTATATCGCCCAAAGGATACAATAATGGCTTAATGGAAGACATTACATGAGTGGGGTGAATGGGGATATAAATAATGTCTAAGCCAAACACTCTCATTATCATAAAACACACCATTAAGTTTGAGAGGGCAATTGGTTGGCGACACTTATTCACATTAGATTCAATGCTTGACGATTCAGGTTATCAATTGAACTACATTAATGGTTGGAGGTTAGTAAATGATTTCACATTTCTGCATTTAACTCTAATTATGCATGAGTTTTTGTTCCCCCATGTATAATCGAGATCTTTGGTCATTAGAACTTCTAACATTTGATATCCAAAAGTGTTTGTATCTCTACCTTGATTATGTAGAGTTTGGGTTCTTTTTTTTTTTTAATGGATTTTTAAATGAACAGTAAATCGGCCATTTTGGGATCAAGAGAGGAATTGCCAATTCTTGCCATATTCTAGGACCGCTCAGCTTGGGACTAGTACGGTCGCACCGCCATTGAGGAGAATAGCCATAAGTTATTTCAACATATCAGTGATCACCGGAGGCTAATTAGGTTGCAGAGGTCTATTGGGGATTTTATGCTTGATTTAGAGGCAATTTCTTGGTCATTTTTTCCGAAACTTGAATTTATATGGTCAGGCCGGCGTGGTCTCCGAAACCCATGAATTATTTTGGTCTACGATAGGCTACCAGAGGAGACCCATTCAGTGGAAGGCACAGTAGAAATGACAAATAATCGAGCTTGTTTGCGTGGAGGAAGAAGGCACGTGAGCACCACGTGCACGGAATTGCCTCGTGTGCAGAAGCGCCGGTGCATGCACGCCAAGCACGTGCAACTACAGGCACACCACGCATGCGCAACGGTAAGCACTTGCGTGCCATGCGTGCAACGGTTACTGGGCGCATGGGTGGCACATGCCCGTGCGGTTTATGAGGTGCGTGCACAGCACACACTTGACCGTCTCCCCTGCAGACTTTTGCGGTTTTGCCCCTCTCTTTTGGCTGTTATTACAATTCTATCCTTTAATTGTTGATTTTATGGTTTTGCTCATTGGCCGTTGAATTTCCTTTTCTGCCCTAGGAGGGATTTATTTACTGTTTTTCCTTTTCATGCATTTTTTGTGAATACTTTGTGTATGAAATTAAATGTCTAGTAATCCATATATTTTAATTTATTAGAGAGTAGCCACATCATCTTTAATTATTTAAATTTTATATTAAGAGCCTCCATATCACATTTAGAAATGGACATTGATTGTAATTAACACATTAATATAATGAATTTTATCCTACAAGAATTTTCATTATAATAATATCATTAATTAGGATGAATTATCGTCTTATTTTTCTTAATTTACCTACATGGATTAAGGAAAGCAATATAATACGAAAGATTTTTCATAAAGTTCGAATCTATTTAAACTAAGGACTTAGCCCACATACAGTTTTTATGTTATGAGTTTCATACTTTGTTACATGTTTTACATTGGTAAAGCATGATATGTTTGATTTGCCTCAAATTTTGTGACATAAGCTATTTGTTGATTATGCAGTTTTACGACTCGTGAATATTGTTGATTTGAATGTTCTTGAGTTAAATGATGACAATTATAAAGTATGGAAGGATTCAATCCTTCTTCAATTGGGGTGCATGGACATTGATTATGTCATTTAGAAAGATGAACCACCTGCCCCTACTGATGCTAGCACTTCAATTGAAGTTGCTCTTTATGAACAATGGGAGTGGTCTAACCGCCTTAGTATAATGGTCATAAGGACTAAACTTTCTACTAGTATTTGTGGTTCAATTGCTCGGCATAACAATTGCTCGGCATTGTTGGAGAAAACTTCCTTGAGTGTTTTGAAGTTGACAAAACGTTTCCATCAGTCTAGTCTAAAGACTTGTAGACTCTTCCATCAAAGTCTGAAGACCTCCGGACTGCCAAGACTTAAGACTCAAAGTCTATTTTCATTGACAGTTTCTAGACCGTCGAAGAAGGCTTATCCAAAACTGAATGTTTCGTTAAGGATTTGAATCTATCGACTAAAGAATATCTCTTGGCTGGATACAGCATGTCAGAATCCTTTATTCAAATTGAGATTGATTTAGGGATTTTGGATCCGTTGATTGGCAAAGTATACTTGGAAGGTTCTACTTATGGAAACCTAGATCCTAATTGTATGGGCGAGCATGATTGGTGGGTTATCGTCATATTCCTTAAATAACTCAAAAATCTTCCTAATTGATTCTGTCCAATGGGTAGATTGGAAGAACTCCTTTAGTAAGTGCCAACGGGTGTGATGGCATGAATGAGTATATAAGGAAGACGTTCCAGTTGTTCGAGTGTATGCGCGATAGAAGAATTCCAAAGTCTGAAGCTCCTTATTCCTAGTCAATTAAATTGTTGAGCGAAATCTTGTACTCAAAAGAGAGTGTATATCTTTGTGAGACCTTGAGGAAGTATAGCAGAGTCTCTACACTGTGGAATCAAGGAAGAGCTTTACTGTAACAACTCTTTTGATTCATAGTGAAATCCAACCAGTGGGTTGTTAGTGCAGAAGAATGGACGTAGACTTGGATTAAGCCGAACCACTATAATCTCAGTATTCTTATTATCTTCCCTACGCTCTTTTACTTTGATCGTAATTCATTTTGTCTACAAGAGTCTAATTTCCTTTACATAATCTATTGTTGACTAGTGTTGCACACTTCTCTCGGGAAATTTGTTTTTACACCTATTCACCTCCCTCTAGATGCTCGTACTAGCTTTTACAGTTGGTATCAGAGCTTGTGTACTAACTTAAGTTGAAGTGTTTTAATTTAGAGTTAAAGATCCATTGCTAGTATGTTGGCTCCAGGTTTGGTTGAAGGGCAAAGCAATACCAGACCACCTTATTTTGATGGAAAGGAATACAACATATGAAAAAACAAGATGAAGGCATTCCTAAGATTAAAGGATCCTCTGGAATGGGATGTGGTAGACAAAGGAATTATTCCTAAAGTTGCACCAGTCTCAGAAAGAGGAAAAGAAGCTGTTGAGTCTAGTGAAATGACTCAAGAAGAGATAACCAAGAGACAAGCTCTTGATGCAAAAGCAATTTATTCCTTATATTGTGCATTATCTCCTATTGAATATAAAAGAATATCTTCTTGTGAAACAGCTAAAGAAGTCTGTGATAAATTACACATCACCTATGAAGGAACCGATCGAGTGAAAGAAACCAGAATCAACATTTTGCTCGGTCAATATGAAGCATTCAAAATGAAATCAGGAGAATCTATCACCGACATATTTATTCGTTTTACGAAATCGTGAATGGTCTTGAATATCAAGGTCAACCAATTTCTGGACCCATGAAGGTGAACAAGCTGCTGCGTGGACTGTCCAATGATTGGAATCACATAAAGATCTCAATAAGGGAGACACAAAGAATCATGCCACTCTCTGTTGACGAATTGGTTGGAACTTTTCAGTCTTATGAAGTGGAACAAATCAACGAAGATGAAGATCCTAAAGGTAAGAAATCCATTGCATTAAAATCTAATTATGATTTTGATGTCACAGATTCTGAAGATGATATGGATGATGAAGAGCTCGCTCTCGTGATTCAGAAAACTAAACAGAAAGGGGAAAATTCAATCCAAAGAAATAAAGTTTTCAAAAGCAACCGACTAAGTCAACTAAGGATGATGAATCCAATAAAGATGTAGTCTCCGCTTTGAATGCAAGAAAAAAGGGACACATCGACCCAACTGTCCCCTTCAAGAAAAAGAAAGGAAAAATTAAGAAATATCGAAAGGCACTTAAAGAAGAAACTTGGAGTGATACGAGAATGTGAGGAAAGTGATGATGATTATGCCAATATTTGTCTCATGACACAATCGGACTCGATTTCGACTCCGGGACAAACTCGACTTAGACAAAGTGAAATCGAGGTAAGTAATTTGAAAATCCCTACTAAAGTCTCTAGATACATTGATGAATTGTGTCTTAGTCTTAAAACCTCTCTCAAACAGATTTCCGAACTTAAAAGAGAAAATTATGCACTTGAAACAACAGGAAAATGTTTGGAAAGAAAAGGTCAAAAGTTTAAACAAAAGTGTTACCACTTTGAAAGAAAATGCAGACAATCTTTCAAAATAAATTGCATTCTTAAAAATGATATCTCAAGTATTTTTAAAAGATTTTCTATAGGATCGAGAAACTTGAAAAAATTCTTTCAAAGACAAAAGCCTTCAACAAATCAGGTTTAGGAATGACTGCTGAAACCATTCCTCTAATTGATTTTCCTAAAGTAAAAGAAAGAATTAAGCAAAGACCTACAAGAGATTCTTACAAAAATCATTTCCAATTTTTTTTTTTTTTGTAAAACCAATAGGTCACAGTGCTCTTAAATGTTCTAAGTGTAATAGTTCAGATCATTTTGAGAAAGAATGTCCTATGGTTTGGAAACCTATTAAGAAGGTATGGGTAAAGACCGTATATTACATTAACACCAATGAACCCAAGAAAATATGGGTACCAAAGAAAACTTGAGTCTCTTTTCTAAATGCAGGTCACTATCAAGAAAAAGGTTAAATGGTACTTGGATAGTGGATGCTCAAGACATATGACAGGAGACTCAAATTGCTTTATAAAACTTGTACAAGTTAGTGGTGGAAATTTTTTTTTTTTTTTTTTTTTAGGAAACATCAAAGGAAGAATTGTGGGACACGGAACTATAAAGATTGGAAGCCTCACGATCAGTAATGTTTCCTTAGTAGAAGGACTCAACTACAACTTGCTAAGCATCGTCACCGTGCGACACTCGGTTTCAAAATCAACTTTCAAGAAGGAATATGTTTAGGAACCAGTAAAGATTCCTCTCAGTCTTTCACGGGGCGAAGACATGGGAATATCTACCTCTTGGATATCAAACCAGATGAAACCCAATGTCTAATCTCAATTCAAGAGGAAACAAACTTATGGCACAGAAAACTTGGGCACATCAACATGAAGCAAATAGCCAAAATCTCAGCAAAGAAGCTTGTTCGTGGACTACCCAAACTGACTTACCAAAGGTCTGATCTATGCACACCATGTGTGTTGGGAAAACAGGTAAGAAACTCATTTAAATCAATAAATCAAGTATCCACTAATCGTGTGCTGTAGCTCTTGCACATGGATCTCTTTGGACCAACCGTAACTCAGAGCATTGGAGGTAAAAAATACTGCTTAGTAATTGTGGATGATTATTCACGATTCACTTGGGTATATTTCCTGGCAAGTAAGTCTGAAACATTTTCTTATTTTATAAAGTTTGCTAAAAAGGTCCAAAATGAGAAAGGATATGTTATTTCAAGTATACGAACATACTATGGAGGTGAATTTGAAAATCAAGACTTTGCAAAATTTTGTGATGAATCTGGTTTTCAGCATGTGTTCTCTTCACCATATACTCCAAAGCAAAATGGAGTTGTGGAAAGAAAGAATAGATCGCTGCAGGAAATGGCTAGAACTCTTTTAATTGAAAGTAACATCTCTTCTTGTTTTTGGGCTGAAGCAGTTTCTACAGCGTGCTATATTATTAATAGTCTTTCTAAGGCATATTCTGGAGAAAACTCCCTATAAGTTATTCAAAGGAAAAAAAAAACAAATTGTTTCGTATTTTCATGTATTTGGATGTAAATGTTTTATTTTGAAAAATGCAAATGATCGAGTTGGTAAGTTTGAAGAAAAATCATATGAAGGTATCTTCCTTGGATATTCTATTTCAAGCAAAGCTTACAGAGTATACAACAAAAAGACTCAATCTGTGGAGGAATCAATGAATGTAAAATTTCAAAACTATATGCGAAATGAATCGATTTAGACTCAACCTAAAGAATATGAATCAGCTCTAGACTTTACAAAGTCTAAATCTCCAGAACTAGCTCAAACTTCAGAAGACCAGCAACAAATGATCATCGAAGATTCAAATGAGAAAAATGATTAACAATCTGACAAATCAACTAGCAACTGGAAGCATAAGTCCAGTCATCCCAAAGATCTCATTATTGGTGATATTAATAAAAGAATTCGCACAAGATCCAAAAGGCGTGAAGAGTCTAGTGCCAGTAGCAAGGTTAGAAGCAATTAGATCATTACTTGCTTTTACTTGTCATAAGAATTTCAGGTTATTCCAAATGGACGTCAAAAGTGCTTTCCTAAATGGATTTATCCAAGAGAAAGTCTATGTGGAAAAACCACCCAATTTCGAAGACCCAAGGAAACCAGACTCTATATTCAGACTGAAAAAATGCTCTATATGGTTTAAAGCAAGCACCTCGAGCTTGGTATGACAGACTAAGTAAGTTTTTAATTCAAAATGGCTTTGTCAAAGGTAAAATAGATACTGCATTGTTTATCAAAAGAGAAAACAAAAGTCTTTTACTCGTTCAAATTTATGTTGATGATATTATTTTTAGATCTTCTAATGAAAATTTGTACAAGAAATTCTCTAAGTCTATGCGGGATGAATTTGAAATGAGCATGATGGGTGAACTAACCTTCTTTCTTGGGCTTCAAGTGAAACAACTAAAGGAGGGAACTTTTATTCATCAAGAAAAATATGCTAAAGAACTTGTCAAAAAGTTTGGACTGGAAAATTACAAAAAGACTAATATACCAATGTCAAGTTCTTTGAAGCTGGACAAAGATGAAGGAGGAAAGAAAGTTGACCAGAAGCTATACAGGAGTATTATTGGTTCGCTTCTTTATCGTACTACTTCTAAACCTGACATTTTGTTTAGTGTTTGTATTTGTGCTAGATTTCAATCAGACCCTAAAGAATCTCATTTTAAGTGCTGCAAAGTGTATTATCAAATACATTACCTCAACTTCAAATTTAGGTCTTTGGTATCCTAAAGAATGAGACTTCACTTTTCTTGGATACTCAGACGCAAATCTAGCAGGATGCAGAATTGATAGAAAGAGCACCTCAGGCATATGTCAACTACTTGGAAACAGGATGGTGTCTTGGTTTTCAAGGAAGCAAAATACCGTAGCTCTTTCTATGGCGTAAGTAGAATATGTAGCTCTTGGAAGTTGTTGTTCACAAATTCTATGGATAAAACAACAGCTAAGAGATTTTGGAATTGAAGATTCATGCACTGAGATCAAATGTGACAATACTAGCGCAATCAATCTCACCAAGAACACGATACACTCAAGAGCAAAATATATAGAGATTCGACATCATTTCATTAGAGATCATGTTCAAAATGGAGAAGTTTCGATTCAGTTTATTAATTCAAAGAATCAACTGGCGGATATATTCACAAAGCCTTTGGAGAAAAATCAATTTGAAGTCATTGGTTCTAGACTCAATATTTTAAAGTCTGAGGAAGTTCAGACTCAGGACTGAAAGTCTAAAGTCACTCAGACTCAAACGATCAAGATTAACGACTGTGAGTTACTTTTATTTTAGAAAATTATCTCTCGGATCAAATCTCGAAAAGATACGATCATCTATCTCGTAATTGATTGATGTTATTTCCCAGTTTACGTGATTATTGCAATCTTTCATTTTCGAAAAATAAGTCATTTTTGAAATAACAGTTATCTAATTTTTGAAAAGGCATTTTCAAATTTCCTTTTTACGGTGTTCCATATGCCTCGCTTCGATTGTCTTATATACTGTTAGTTCTTCTTTGTTTTACTCACAAAAACCTAAGAGAGCACAGATCTTCCACTTCTGTCTTCTTCTCTTGTTTAATCCCTGAAAAGTTTTCATCTTTCTTGCGAAACAAGCTTGGAATCTCTCAAAAACTATGAAAAATGTCATCCCAAAGAAAGTCTTTGAGGATCGCGAATAGGGGACCACATTAAATGTGTGAGGGACCTATGCATTTTGATCTCACCAAGAAAGAAGAATCTCCTCAACAACGACAAAGCCCACAACATTTTCAGCAGTGTCCATCTTCTCCTTCTAGACTTTAGAATATTGAACATCAAGAAGAGGAAGAAATCATCGAGGATGCAGAACCCGTAAGAACTCTAAAGCCCGCCTTTACTTCTAAGCTTTACCGTGCTTTGAAGAGGGGTGGTACTCCTTTGAATTACATTGATGAATTTTTGAAATACAAAGGGTATCGAAATGAAACCTACTTTTTACGCACAATGGAACGATCGGGAATTGCCCCTGCGGGGTCAGCAGAAGAAGCTTTTGCAAATATCCCATGCAATCCACGTGTTGTTGGGCTAAGTCAACCTGATGGGAACGATGATGATAGGATGTACACTCAATTTAAACCTAGAATGGGTGTTGTGGCGAAAATCAAAAGCAAGAGGACAAATCTATTTCGTTTGGAGGAACACAAGCAACTGTACTCTAAGTTGCTAAAACGTGGTGTGATTAACCCTAGAAGCGTGGATTTTGATTTTCTTGATTCTCTGAATGTCAAGCTGAGAGAGAAATTTAATCTTCTTCAACTGAAACGGTTTTGTTTTGAATTGACAGAGGCTCATGCTGAACTCACTGCTTACTTTTATTCGAATCTAAGTTTCTTGGATGCGAATAGATTCTCTTTCAGTGTTCGAGATCAAGACTATGTGGTTGACCAGAATATATTGGCTGATGTGATTGGGGTTGAAAGAGGGAGATAGCAACCAATCAGTGTGTCTATTGGTCGGGTGACGATAGAGCTTGTTCATGATAGAACGACGGAAGGAAAGATTTCATATTCAAGGATGAATGCATCCAACATCTTGCTTCACAAGATAGTGATCAACTGCCTCAGACCAAAATCAACTTCAAAGACCGACGTTTCAAACTCGGAGGCAAAGCTGATGTATGCAATCAATGCTGGCAAAAAGTTCTCTTTTCCACACACTATTATGTTCCACATGTACAGAACGATTGTGAAGGACAAGGGTCAACTTCCTTACTCAACACTTGTGACCAAGTTATTCAGACACTTGAACATTCAGCCTCCCTGGATTCTTTGTGTTCGAACATGCGATCAAATAGTGGTGGGACTGAAGATGGTTTCTAAAATGCGTCTGAAGGAACTTAATAAGGCTTTGGAGCAATTCAAGGTTAAAACCCTTGTCAAGACTCACTCAGTCTCTTCGACTACAAAGCGGAAAAGGGAAGGAGCCCATGGTTGCTCCATCCAAGAAAATAAGAGCACTCATTTTTGAAGATGAAGAGGATGAGGATGATATCACAATTTCTGCTCTTGCATTGAAGAACTTGAGTTGTTCTGTTCCAGAGACAAATGAGAGACAGGAACAAGACAAGGATGAGATCGAACAGAGAACTGGAGAGAGAGAAGAATTGGAGAAAGAAGCAAAGGAGGAAAAGATTGAGGAAGAAGAAGAAGAAGTCAGAGAAGAACAAGAAGAAGCTGAGCATGAAGAGTACTTCTCACCAACTAAAGGCATTGAAACAGGGGGAGATCCTGAGAAAAGAGGTACGTCCTCAATTGCTGCCACTGGTGAAGGAGTAAGTCGTTCTCCAGCAGATCCAGAGGACATCTATGCCTCTCAATTTCCTAAGGAAGGACATGAGGTTTCATCGCCCAATTGGCGTGATCATGTTGACTTGCCATCATCTGCCAATACACCATCTGATTGAGTAGAAGCCAGTACTCAAACCGACAATTTAGCAAACTTTCGCAGAGTGCTTGATGTTCTCTTAGAGATGCAAGGTCAAATTTATGTACTGGGATGCGAAGTACAGAACTTGCAAAATGCAAGACAAGCCTCTTCAGTTTCTTTACATGATCAACTCCATGCCCTTGCTCTTCAAGTTCAAGCAAATGTCAATGGTGAATATGTGGATCAGCTAAAAAAGGATCTGAAAAAGTTGAAAGGGATTATCCAGTCAATGGGAGATTTCCAGCTTATTCGTGTTCCTAAGCAATTATAATTCCATTCTCTTTTCATCTCTACCTTTTTAATGCTGACAAAAAGGGGGAGAGAGATGTGTGCAGATTTGAGATTTAAACTTTTGTGTTTTGATTGACTTCACTTTTGTGTTTGACTATTTGGATTTGGAATGGATTTGGATTTGACTGTTTAATTGTTTGTTTATCTTAAGCACTACTGGTATTTCATGGCAAAGATAGTTTGTCATTCGCAGGACTAACCTACTTTCTATGGATACAGATTTTAATGTTATCTTTACTAGGCCAATTTTTTTTTTTTTTTTTGTGAGATATCCATGTTTGCTTGAGTATTGTTTTGCAGGTCAAAGTTATACAAATTTGCAGGAAAGTTTTGTCACCATAAAAAGGGGGAGATTGTTGGAGAAAACTTCCTTGAGCGTTTTGAAGTTGACAAAACGCTTCCATCAGTCTAGTCTGAAAACTTGCAAACTCTTCCATCAAAGTCTGAAGACCTCCGAACTGCCAAGACTTAAGACTCAAAGTCTATTTTCATTGACAGTTTCTAGACCGTCGAAGAAGGCTTATCTAGAACTCAGTGTTTCGTTAAGGATTTGAATCTATCGACTGAAGAAGATCTCTTGGCTGGATATAGCATGTCGGAATCATTTATTCAAATTGAGATTGATTCAGGGATTTTTAATCCGTTGATTAGCAAAGTATACTTGGAAGGTTCTACTTATAAAAACCTAGATCCTGATTGTATGGGCGAGCAGGATTGGTGGACTATCGTCATATTCCTTAAATAACTCAAAATCTTCCTAATTGATTCTGTCCAACGGGTAGATTGGAAGAACTCCATTGGTAATTGCCAATGGGTGTGATGGCATGAAGGAGTATATAAGGAAGATGTTCCAGTTGTTCGAGTGTGTGTGCGATAGAAGAATTCCAAAGTCTGAAGCTCCTTGTTCCTAGTCAATTAAATTGTTGAGCGAAATATTGTACTCAAAAGAGAGTGTATATTTTTGTGAGACCTTGAAGAAGTGTAGCAGAGTCTCTACACTGTGGAATCAAGGAAGAGTTTTACTGTAACAACTCTTTTGATTCATAGTGAAATTCAGCCAGTGGGTTGTCAGTGCGGAAGAGTGGACGTAAGCTTGGATTAAGCCGAACCACTATAATCTATGTGTTCTTATTCTCTTCCCTACGCTCTTTTACTTTGATCGTAATTCATTTTGTCTACAAGAGTCTAATTTCCTTTACATAATCTATTGTTGACTAGTGTTGCACACTTCTCTCGGGAAATTTGTTTTTACACCTATTCACCCCCCTCTAGGTGCTCGTACTAGTTTTTACAGGCATAACAAGGCCAAGGCATTACTAGAGGCTATTGATATGCAATTTGAGTCTTCAGAAAAAAAGGCACGTGCCATGACCCTAATTATGAAGTTTTCATCGTTGAAGTTCATTAGTATTAGAGGTGTGCATGAGCACACTATGAAAATGAGGGATATTGTAGCTCAACTGAAGAACCTTGAAGTTGAGATATTTGAATCTTTTATATACTATATTCTAAGCACTCTCACACAATATTATGAACCATTCAAAATCTCTTATAACACATATAAGAATAAGCGGTCAATTAATGAACTCATGATCATGTGTATTCAAGAGGAAAAAATGTTGCTTATGGAATCGAAAGAAAGTGCTCATTTAGCACTACGAGGAAAGTATGAGGGGCAATGCAAGCGGAAAGGAAATGGTAAAATACCTCCACAAGTAGACATTAAGAAGGAATCCAAATGTCTTTTTTGTAAAAAGAGGGGCATATGAAGAAAGATTGTGATAAATTTAAGGTAAGGCTTGAGAAAAAATGTTATCCAATCTCTTGTATTTGTTCAAAAATGGGATCGACCCCCATTGCGTATTGATACTTATCGGATATAGAATAGATCTGCTTCTAAACCCTTATTTGTTGAAAAAAGATCCACTTTAAATCTCTTTTGAGAAAATGACCTTATTTCATGTTCTTATTTAAAATTTTCTCCATTTCTCTAGATTTCCCAAGATTAAAGCTGGCAAAATGGGTCATAAACAAATATTATGACCCATATTTAGTTAAATGGGTCATATATGGGTCAAGTGAAAGTTAAATATGGGTCAGAAATGGGTCTGAGAAAGCAAAGCACACAAAGAAATTGGTTTGAATGGGTTATTAGGAAACCCACTTTGAACCCATGGCCTTCACTCTTTAACTTCATAAAAATGGTTTTTTTTTTAAATTTAAATTATAATTATTTTTCATATTTTAATTTTCTTTAATTTTCTTTAATTTTCTTTTTCTTCCATCCTAACCCGATGTCGGTAGAGGGCGATGGCCGGCCGCTAGCAAGTGCAAGCCAGGAGAGGCTCGAGCTCACCGGATCCGGCGAGACTTGAGCTCGCCGGTGTTGGGCAGGACCTAGGCCTCGCCAGATCGGCGAGATCGAGCCTCGCCCAATGCCAGCGGAGCCTTGGCCTCGCAAGATCAGCGAGATCGAGCCCGGCTCGATGCCGAGCTCAATCTCGCCTATAGCCGGTCACTAGCCATCATCATGGCCAATAGCCGCCAAAGAAGAAGAAAAAATAAAAGAGTAAAAGAGTAAAAGAAAAAAATAATTATTAAAAATTAAAAATTGTATTTTGAAAAATAAAAATTATAAAAATTATATTTAAAAAAAATTAAATATTCGATTTTTAAAAGTATTTAAAAAAGAATTATAAAAATTTTCCATTAAATTTGTATTGCATAAAAATTGTTAAAAATTTGTATTGCATAAAAATGTTTTAACAATACTTTTTTTTTCTATAAAAAATCATAAAAATGAGCTTTTTTAGGTTTAGTTAAAAAAATTCATGTTACGCTTTTAGTTATTCAATGGTATGTTCACTTCAAATAAGAGAAGCATGTGCATGGTCTAATTCTTTATAAATATTTCAATTTATTTTTTTTAACTTTTTTTATTTTATTTACTATTTTTAATTTAATTTGAAGTTGTAATCCAATCAGCGTATAGTATAGGTGGGTTTTCCTAGAATATTAATAGGTTTTAGCAATACGGATCGGATCAGGTCAAGCATGGGTTGGGTTTGGGTCGGGTCAAGTATGGGTCACTTGATTTACACTACTTGAATATGGGTCAAAACGGGTTAAATGGGTTAAATATGTGTCGACCCATTTTTGACCCAACCCAAACTTGACCCGACCCATCCATTTGGCAAGTCTACCCAAGATGAATCTAGTATGCCTAAAAACATAATCGGTTTAGGACATCATCAATCAAAACTCACATTATTGCGTCTATATACTACGATTGCGGTTGCACGAAATCTTCACCAAAGAGGAATCGAGAGTTGAGAAAGAGCCACGCCATGTAAGTGAATGAGAAAGCAGCGAAACAAAAGGAAGACCTCCATTCATAGAGGTTGGGACACCTGGAGTGCCATAACTTGGCACGGAGGGACGCTTAAGTGCCATAACTTTAAAATGGTATACTTAAGTGCCAATATTTGAGTAAAATGGGACACTTAAGTGCCACTCCGGCGAAAATCCGGCCAAATGGCTGACGTGGTAATTTTTCGGCGAATTTGGTCCAAAACGGCGTCGTTTTCCATGCTAACGTGGTGGAGAAAATGCAAAAATGACGCAGTTTCGTGTCGGCGTGTAAATAATAATATAAAAATTAATTAGATTAGATTTAAACTTAATTTTATTTAAAATATTCAAAAAATTAAAAAAGAATTAAGAAAATTTAAAAATTTAAAAAATTTAATTTTTTTAATTTTTTTAATTTTTCTTAAATTTTTGAATATTTTAAATATAATTAATTTTAAATCTAATTTAATTAATTTTTATATTATTATTTACACGTCAGACATTAAACGGCGTCATTTTGCATTTTCTCCGCCACGTCAATGTGCAAAACGACGTCGTTTTGGACCAAACTCGCCGGAAAGTTGCCACGTAAGCCATTTGACCGGATTTTTGCCGAAGTGGCACTTAAGTGTTCCATTTAACTTCAAAACTAGCACTTAAGTGTCCTTCCATGCCAAGTTATGGCACTTGGGCTATTCTTCTGCCTCCATTCATAAGAGCAACAAGACATCAAGGAAATCACCGGAGAAAATCTAGAAACTCTCTCTCATCAAATGCCTCTTGGTGGATGTCCGAGAGCCTTTTTGAATAAAAAAAGATGCCATTCTTTCCTCCCTTCTCTTGCACTATGAGTCCCTCCATTTAATATAAATATGTGTATTCATTAAAACTCTTAAAATTCATCACAAAAGTATAATTGAGTCATAATACCTTCAAAAGGTGCAATCAAGTCATAAAACTTACAAAACTGTATAATCGAATCATTTTGTTTACTTCGTCCAATTTGACTAACAAAAAATACTGATATTACATTTTGCTAACGTGACTAAAGCAAGATAGTTTAGTCTAAATGACACCGTTTTGGTCACAACTTAATTTTTAATATAAAAGTTAATTAAATTAATATTTTTTTAAATGGAGTAGCAAACGAACAAGGGCCTATAAGGCTCTCACCGCTGCCACCCCACCTTGCTAGGCCAACAATGATGGAGCAAGAGTTAGCTAGGGTCGTCGAGCTCGACTAATGGTCGACAACCTTGCCTATCGTAGGCAAGGGCTTGCCCCTGGCCCAGATCAGGTCAAGGGTTGCTGTTGGTTGGGAATGGATTGTTGACCTACCCCACTGCGGGCAATGACAACCCTTGGCCTGATCTACCCTTGCCCTAGATCTAGGTGAGGGGCAAGCCCTCCTCTACGATCGGTTAAAGTTGCAACCCCGATTGCTAGCCACTAGCTGGGGCCAAGCGACCCTAACCTAGTCTTACTCCATTGTTATCACTTAAATTTTAGCTAAATTTTTAAGATTAAATTACACAAAAAGATTAAGGATCAATTTCACCCTAACAAAAAAGAATTTTTGCATCACCTATGTATTAATATTATTTGCATCTACAAAGTTTTATTGCAAATAAATAAAAAATTTAAAATATATTTTATTTCTAAAAAAAGAAGAAGAAAAAGTGGGGGCTCTGGGCGGTCCTCTTCTCCTTCCATTCATAGGCTCAGGCCCATTCCGCCTCTTCTCTCCCTTGGCTCGGCCCCCTTCCCCCTTTCTTTTTTCTTCTTCTTCCTCGCGTTGCCCACTACGTGCGCAAAGGACAGACGATGCACAAAGGAACAACCTACCAAAGCGGACTAAGGTAGCCAACAACGAAAAGGACGGCTGAGCAGGTGTCTTCAATTCCACCAGACTAAAGAGCAAAGCAGAGCAGGCCTGCTCTAGAGGGGACACCGAAGTGACACCGGTTCAGCCAAAATAAAGGCCAGTCGGCATGCCAAGGACTGACAATCGAAACCTCCACTGATCTACCTAGGGAAGTCAGATCCAAGAGAAAATGGAGGAAGGGGAGGAGAGAAAAAGAGAAAGCATTCAAAAGGGGGTTTTTTTTTTTTTTTTTTTTTTTTTTTTTTTTTCAAGTGAAGTCTATTTAGAAATAGAGGGGGGCTATGAAAGAGAGGCCGTGAGTTGAGAGAATGCAACTGAGAGGGCTGCTATTGGCCACTACTTCCGAACGAAAACCGACAATCAGCTGCAGCTCCTTGTCCTCCCTGAAGCCATGATATGTCCCAATTCGAGTGGTCTTGGTTTTTCCTATTTAGGGTTGGCTCACGAGGATCACGGCTAGGAGATAGCGATGCGGACGGATATAGCTCGATCTATTAAGCTCATTCGCCATCTAACGTCACCAAGCCTGGGACGGGATGATGCTATCACTCTTTATTTTTGCTCATCTTTTCCTGTTTGCCCTATTTCGGGCAACGCCAAACCAGTGCTTGAGGCCATCCAACCAGCACAAGCTCTAGCCTATGTCAACCTTTTGTTTTGTCCTTGTATGGTACATGTTGATCTTCATGAGCTCCAGTGAGTTTGAGTCCCCTTTGATCTGGAAAAGTTAAGAATAGGTAACGCACACAACCTATTTGATGAAATGCCTAGACGAAGCTCTCCTGATTGCTTTGAATTTTCTGTCCATTGTGGCTACCCATGGCTTGCTAAATGAGTTTTGATCAACCCTTGCCACCACCCCTCGCTTTGTTTGTTCTTGTTTCAACATCTTTTGTGTACACGTTGTGTTTCCAAGCAATCGGTTCTTGACCGGTGAAGTTGAAGGGTATTGGTGGTGAATGTGGCCATGGATGATGGCCACATGATGGCCAGGCATGGCTGTGGTAGCGCCCAAGTTTTTAAATAGATTAGTGTTTTCCATAGTGTTTGCTAATGATAACCATTCTTACCACAAATGAATTTTTGTAAAATAAATAAATTTTTCTATTTTTATTCTTGAATGAGTTTTTGAGCAAAAATATGCATTTGATAATGATACAGAATTTTAATTACAAGAATAGTAATTTGTTTGGTAATGATACAAAATTTCTCTCTTTTGGTGGTGGGCAGCGGTTGGCCATCGGCGGAGGCAGCGGCCAATGGGGGAGGCGGCAGTGGTGACGGTCGATAGGGACCGATGGCCAATGGGGGAGGCAATGGCGATAACCTGTGATCGGAGGCGACTGGTGGCAGCGGGGAGTGGTAACAATGGACGACAAACAACAGTCGATAGCAATGGATGGGCAACCTGTTGGAAATATGATTTGATAACTTAGGAAATACCGATCCTGAGTATCAATGATTGATTCATTTAATCGGTAATTGACTTGGTAAAATAGGAATTAGAATCAATGTATATTTTCATTTATTTCTTTCCCGTCTTACACTTTATCCTTGTATTACAAAAAGAGTAGTAAACATGTACAAGATGACATACAAAAATACAGAGCTGTAGTTTTCCTCTCCACTTTATTTCAATTTCTGTCATGGTATCAGAGCACTCTATTCTAGCCTAAGCTTCTACATCTCCAAATTGCCTTTCAGTTCTTTTCTGGTTTACCTTTGCAATGTCAACCCTGCAAAACAAACCAGCCACCGAGTAGGAATTTTTTTACCGTGCTAATGGAGGAAACCCCTAACTCACCCCAGTAAGTCTCGGATCCAATACTCGTTGACCCAATAGAAGAAGGCGCAGTACTTGCTCAACCATCAGTTACGGCTTCATCCGCTTCGTTCCAAATACAAGGACCGATTCAATGGCCTCACCTTGGCTGGTACCGTTTAAAGGCCAATGGGCCGCTAGGTCAAGCAACGTGTGGGCTCAACATAACTTACCTGGAGAGGAGAATGCACCGAGCTCTGGAATTCGGACAAAAGGAAGAGGGCCTTCTTAGGAGAATTACTCGAATGACGGGTCAGGTTGGACAAGAACGAGCCTGGATCCAAATCCGTCCCACTGAGTCTGGGAACGAATCCCTACCTGGTTCCACAACTCGATTTTCTGCCTTATGCATTTACAGTCAACAGCGGCCGTCCCGAGCCTGGAGATCCCTTTCACACGTCAACGGCCAACGAACCAGAGCTCCGACTCATCAACATGCAACTCACCGGACAAGGTAAGTACAATGCCTGGGCTCAAGACCTCTAGCGAGCACTTGTAACGAAGGACAAGGACGGCTTCCTTGACAGCGCCATTCCTTATCTGACTGATGAATGACTACAACGGTTTTGGAAAAAATGCAATCAATTAGTTCGTATCGAGATCGGGAAATTGTCTCGCTCTAGACATTGTAGCTAGGCTACCACCAACTGAGGACTCGAAGAATTTTTGCGCAAACATCCGAGAGATGTATGGGTGGTTTGATCCGGCGAAGCTCTTTACTATCACCCAAGCTATCTTAGAACTGAAGCAAGGCAACCAATCAGTCACTACTTGCTCCAATCGGCTCTTGGCTTTCTAGAATGAGCTCGAGGCAACCGAGGAATGTCTCGAGGGTCCCGAAGCCATGCTACAACAGTACCAAACAATCAAGGAAAGGGAGAAAGTGACTTGGTTTCTACTTATCTTGAACGACACGTACTCACCTTTTCAATCACAAATCTTGGCGATGGACCCGTTGCCTTCACTCGACCAGATCTACTAACTGGCGGTCCAAGAGGAAAGCTAGCGGCAAGCCGTGACTGAGCACGGTAGAGCAGGTGAAGGAGTCACCCGTGACTGAGCACGGTAGAGCAGGTGAAGGAGTCACCCTCGCTGCCCTCCAAACCAACTTTCTATCTAGAGAGACACCACACGGAATCCATGGCAGTCACGGGATGGCTGGAGGAGTCAAGGGTTTTAGGCAAGGAGGGGGCGGACGTTTTGGGACTACAGCTAGGGTAGGTGGAAACCATACTTTGAACGGCTGGGATGGAAGCAAATCAAATGGCTACGGTTTGATCCACCCACCAGAATCCAACAGTCCACATCAGAGGAGATTGAACTGCCCTTATTTGCTCAGTTGCCTAACTAAATCAAATGGCCCTTATTCGGCCACGACAGCACCCGCATTTTGGGCATCCAGAGGCTCACGAAATGCCACATCATCCACCAAAAATACTGGGCAAAATTAAAAAATTAAGGGTAAATACTGTGAATATTGTAAATGTTCTCATCATACTATTGATACGTATTGGAAATTACATGGAAAGCTAGGTGATAAGAAGGAAAAAGAAATTGATGCTTACCAGGTTTTAGCACAAAGGACTTATGGGACAAATCAGATAATTACCCAAGATTAGTAACATAATATAATGAAGGTATTAAATGAGCTGGTAACAAATGATAAGGCTGCGAATTTCTCAAGTACTTCTTTATACAAGGAAAATTCAGTATCGGTTGATACATGGATAATTGATTTAGGTGCCACTAATCACATAGTTTGCAATGAATGATTATTTTCTAGTATTCAAAAGAGGCCACATTCTTCAGTATCTGTATGCCTACCCAATAGAAATACCACTCATGTCACCAAAATTGGTACTGTCCACCTTAGTCCAGATATTTTTCTCAAAAATGTCATTTTCATTCCTGATTCCGAGTTCAATCTCTTATTAGTCTCAAAAGCTTGTGAGGATAATTCTTGTTGTGCCATATTCAATCCCAATGAGTGCTTCTTTCAGGACCTTTTGACTGGTAGACTAATGGGCTTGGGTAGTGTTGCAGAAGGGCTTTATTTTTTTATTGATCCTGAAAGGAACTTTGAACTATTCAATAAAAACATTTCTTGTAATGCCATTGCTAGTAATAAAAATCTTATTTTTCATCAACGCTTGGGTCATACTGCGCGATTTCCTTATCCTAAATGTCTAATTTGCCCGTTGGCAAAACAAACACATTTTCCAGTTAGCACATCTAGATCCACCAGTGATTTTTCCTTATTTCATATGGATATTTAGGGACCTTACCACACTCCACATCGTGATCGGTCTCATTTTTTCTTGACCATTGTTGATGACTATACTCGAGCTACTTGTGTTTTCCTTATGCAATCCAAGAGTCAGACTTTTTCAACACTGTTGAATTTTCTATCTCTCATTAAAAATCAATTCAACAAACCTGTCTAGAAGATTCGCACTGATAATGGACGTGAGTTCTTTTCTGCTGAATGTGACTCTTTCTTGTTTTCTCAAGGAATTTTACATGAGAGTTCATGTAATTATACACCCCAACAAAATGGGATTGTCAGAAGAAAACATCGCCACCTTTTAGAGGTAGCTCGAGCCCTAAAATATCAAGCTTCCATACCTGAAGATTTTTGGGGTGATTGTGTAGTCATGGCAGCTTGTTTGATTAATCGCATGCCAACTAGAATTCTTAATGGACGGACTCCCTTTGAATTGCTTTATGGAAAGCAACCAGTAATTGATCATCTTTGAGTTTTTGGATGTTTGTGTTATGTGGCGAATTTGGACCGCCGAAGTAAAATGGATCCTCGTGCTATTTGGTGTGTTTTTATGGGATATCCTCCACTACAAAAAAGGCTATAGCGTCATGGAGATCTCTACAGGGCATTTATTTGTAAGCAGGGATGTTATTTTTCATGAGGATATTTTTCCTTTTCAAAAAAGTGCATCGATGTCCTCAACTTTAGAATCAAATCATCAACCTTTCTTATCAGAAGAAGCCATTCAACATCATTATATATTCATTGCACCAGAATAGCATATACCGGTAACAACAAGTGATTCAAATCGAACCATCGACTCACCAGCTTCTTCACCTAAGAAAGATCTTTCACCAAATTCTTCAGTGACCTCTTCACCGAAGATTCATTAGAGTTCGTCTCCTATATTATCATAAGAAACCAAAATTGAGCAGCCTCAACGTTCTGGACGTCACACTCGACCTCCTACGTGGACAAAAGATTATATATGTCCTACGTTGGATTGTCCAGGTACGCAGTATCCAGTATCATCTTATGTTTCATTTAGTAGACTATCATCAGAACACAGGTGCTGCATTAGTAGAATTTTCGAAGAATAGGAACCATCCTCATACTCTGAGGCGGCGCATGATCCTAAATGGCAGCATGCTATGGAAGCCGAACCGAAGGCTCTCAATGAAAATAATACTTGGGATATTGTTCCAATACTGGCAGGACAAAAACATATTGGCTGCAAATGGGTTTATAAAATCAAATTTAAGGCAGATGGTTCCATTGAGCAATATAAGGCTCGTTTAGTTGCGAAAGGGTTCACGCAACGGGAAGGCTTTGATTATCATGAAACATTCTCTCCCGTGGCCAAAGAAGTCACTGTTCTCTCTTTCTTATCCATTGCTGCTTTTCATAATTGGTCGTTACATCAAATGGATGTCCATAATGCTTTCTTACTTGGGGATTTGGATGAAGAGATTTATATGGAGCTTCCACAGGGATTACGCAGACATGGGGAGTCTCGTGTGTGTCGTCTCCACAAATCCCTGTATGGACTCAAACAGGCTTCTAAGCAATGGTATGCCAAAGACAACATGCATATAGAGGTCAATTGTCATTTCACTCGAGATAAGATTTGAGAATGGCTCATCACAATGAGAGGAATATGAACTATAGAGCAACCTGCAGATATTTTTACCAAACCATTATGCCAAAGACAACATGCATATCTATTGAGCAAGCTTGGTGTCCTCAATATATATAAGCCACCAGCTTGAGGGGGAGTGTTGTAAGTATGATTTGATAACTTAGAAATACTGATCCTGAGTATCAATGATTGATTCATTTAATCGATAATTGACTGGTAAAATAGGATTTAGAATCGATGTATATTTTCATTTATTTCTTTCTGTCTTACACTTTATCTTTGTATTACAAATAGAGTAGTAAATATATACAAGATGACATACAGAAATACAGAGCTGCAGTTTTCCTCTCCACTTTGTTTCAATTTTTGTCATAACCTACTAGTAGCAAGAACGAACGCTAAAAAGAGTTTTTATTTATGATTTATGTTCCAAAATAGAAAAGTAAAAATATTTTACTTCTAATTTATATTCTAAACTTATTTCTAGAATAGAAATCTATTTTAAAAAAAAAGAAAAAAGAAATAATTTTATCTAAAGAGTTTTTATTTTAAATTCAAATTTGAAATAAAAAAATAATTCTGGAACAAAAATTTTTACTCGCTGGCAAGTCTCCTTGATCTAGTGAAAAAGAGGTTCACAGGCATTCTAGGGAGGGTTCCATGACAGCTCACGTGGGGTGGGGGAGGGGGAAGAGAGAGTAGAAAGGTCAAAGGAAGGGGATAAGACTAAATGAAGAAAGTGACAAAAATGGGGTCTAATCTCTCCTAGTATGATAATGCGTAGAGAGAAAGAAAAAGAAAAAGAAAACAACAATAGGGAATTGAGATGGGACAAAAAGAATGGGGAAGAAAAAGGAAAAAAGATTAAAATAGGGGAAAGGGGTACGAATCGTTCAAAGGGGCACAGCCCGGTTTAGTTTATTATATTATTATATTATTAATTTTTATTTTTAAAAAATTCAAAAAAGAAGTAAAAATAGCTGAAATATTATTATTTTTTTTAGGGAAAGGCCTAAAAATGATTTTGAGCATTTTTCTCTTAGAAATGCATAAAAAATTCTCAAAAAAATTCTGATGTCAAGTAAAACCCTAAAATGGATTTTAGGAGATTCCTTTAATGCATGAAAAATCTTTCCAAAAAATAAAATAAAAATCAAACCTTGATGTTCAAGCAAAGATGTGATATTAGAAGGGCACTAGTTGATAAAGTAACGTAATCAAGTCTTCAAACATAGTTTCTCTTGACAACAGTAATATATTTCTTCCAAAATTTTATTTGGTTTTATAATCGACTTACCACAAATCGATTAGTAGCGGTTCTTAAATGAAAATGACTTCTAAGTTAAAAAAAACTTGAACCATAAGTTGCTACTCGTTTTGATATTAAATTTTGTTTATTTATAAAATTTGAAAATGACTTACCCCTTCTTTTTTTTATAATTACATTTAGTTTATTTTTAATTTAATTTAATTAATATTTATGTTGATAATTAAATTGGCCCAAAATGACATCATTTTTGGCTTCACCTTTTTTGTTTTGGTCATGTGCCAAGTAAAAGAGATAAAGTAATTAAGGAAAAGTAATGCTATCATTTTCCGTTAGCCAAATTGAACGAAGCTAATAGAGTTGCTTAATTATATCAATCTAACAAATTTTGAGAGTTGATTGCATTTTCTAAAAATTTTGGGACTTAATTACACTTTCATGATAAATTTTAGAGTTAATACCCTGAAAAACCCCAAACCGGTACACTTGTAACAAATTTATCCTCTGTTAGTTTTAATTAAATTTTATTATCAAATTATTAAGTTAAATGACACGTGACAGTTGACCAAGATACCAATTTAGGATTTTATGCTCCGATTGTCAAAGTTTACAATTTTTGTGATTTTTTGTGGTATTAATTCAATTTAGCAAAGGGTATATTTGTCACAAATTTACCATTTTGGGGTTTTTTGTAGTCGAATAAATTAGTTTGAGGTAAATTTGTCATAAATGTACTAGTTTAGGGTTTTTTTTATAGTCGGTCATGGTAAATTTGTCACGGGTATACCAGTTTTGGGGTTTTCCATGGTAAAAAAAAAATAGTTTGGGTAAATTGTCACAAGTGTACCAGTTTGGGGTTTTTCAGGGTATTAACCCTAAATTTTATAATTCCTAGTGAGCATATCCCTAAAAAGAAGGAAAAATGCCACATTAATTGTTTTTTTTTCCAGCCCCTAGAAAGGGAAAACCTTTCTTGAGTTTTGTGCAGTTGGGCCATGAGGCACGATCTTGAAGATTGTTAGTAACTCAATTCCTATGATGACAAATATCGTGTCTCAAATGGTCACTCGGTGTTTGAGGTTGAATTTTTTTTTTTTTTTGGATCCGAGATTTTTAAATGTCATTGGCCCTTAATTAACTACTGAAAAAGAGATTAAAAATTAATGAAATTCTAATGATTTGTTAAAGAAATGCCATGATTGGGGTCTCAAGAAGTCTTGAATTTGATTGGCTTTTAAGGTTAAAATTTCTTTAATGAAATTCGAAATCTTTAAATTTTATTGCCCCTAAATCAAATGTCTGAAAAAGATTACAAATTAATGAAATTCGAATTATTTTTTTTATTTTAAAAATGAGCCTCGCTGTGATCAGAAATCTCGAACTTACCATTGAGATAATTTAGGTGTCCACAAGTTTGATCATCTTGTTAATAAGGCTGGGCTTCAACGTCTTTGATCTAGTGTTTTCTTTTGCCTTATTAGTGTACAAGACACATCGTCAATGGTAGTATCATAATATGATTGAGGGTGCGAGTATGCATAAGATTTTCATACCAAATAGAGACACAATGAAGCAAATCGTCATTGCGATGAAATCACTTTATTTCAGGCAGAACAATGCCAACTTATGTTGACATTAACATGGGTAACTACAATTACAAACTTCCAGAGTTATGCAGGCTCCAGTTGCCTGTGGACCCCGTTTCTCAGTGCACAAAGCATTGCACTCCGCCAAAACGCACACCTTTCCCAAATCATTAGAATCTATGCATACGTTTGCTGCTCTCACTATCGTCACCTCGTTGCCTGCATCCCAAGAAAAGGAAAATAGAGAAAAGGAAAAGGCTGCATAAGTCAAATTTCAAATCTTTGAGATGATTACTATCAATAGTATATGTCTCTCAGACACCATAGTTATATCTTCCCACGAATTATATAAAAAAAAAAAAATAGGTTGTCCATATACTGAAATTCAAGAGACGTGACCCAAAAGGAAAAAAAAAAACACTTTCTTCAGAGCGAATTTGACTTACCAAAGCTTAGTAAGAGAAAGAGGACGAGGAAAGACATGCTGAAGCTCTTCATCTTTTGGATCTTCCGAAGGATACAGTAGAAGCTGCAAGTTTTACGTACGTGCAGTGATATTTGCTGGACGAGGAGGGATTATGCGGTTATATAGTCATCCATGTCTCTTCATCTGTATTGAATTTATTATGACTGTTACAGCTTGCAATATTGAATTTATTATGACTGTTACAGCTTGCCATTTTGAATAATCATTATGGGCTACTTTGGAAAAGAAAAATATCTGGATTTATATTTATATATTCATCGCGACATATTGATTATATTTGCAAGAAACTCAAAACTTTTTTAGAATGAGTTCGCAGTTCAGTGTAAATGTTATCATGGTTCTTGCTAGTGACAAAAAAAAGGGCACAAAAATTTCCACATAGAAAATGTTGAAAATAAATAAATAAATAAAGAGATTAAGGCAATATAATTAGGCTAGTGCGATCCACTCCCATTATGACTAGGGGTGAGCAACGGTTTAGGGTCGACCCTAGACTGACCCTGGACCGGCCCAACCCTGCCGGTCCTAGTCCGGTTTCCAAGGGGATTGGGTCGGTCCTTGGTCCTGAAATTCTAGGACCAACACTGTACGGGTTGGTTCTCGGTCCTAAGAGTTTTGGGTTGGTCCAACCCTGAACCAACCCTGTATATTATATTATATTATTTATAATTATTTTATATATTCAAACCTAAGTAAAATGTCTGTTATATTATATTATATTGAGATGTTCTATCAATAGCACTTATAATAATTTCAATTTAAAACTTTTGTTGAGTATTAATTATGTGTCGTTTGTTTTGTTTTCAAGTGTTTAGAAGTTCGAGTGAATCAACAAGATGTGAAGTTATATATTCATAGTTTATATTAAGTATTTTGAACCTTTTATAGTTTAATTGTATTTTACTAATGAATTTCAGCTACACTATGCTTTTCAATTTGTGTCAAATGGTAGAAGTTTTTGAAGAGTAGAGTAGTACTGCAGTTGCTACAGTGATTTGCTAGTCAAGTGGTGTGAAGCTCATTCCTTGGTTGAGTGGACTCTACATGATCAAATGCTAGTCAAGTGGTGTGAAGCTCATTTTTTGGTTGAGTAGACTCTACATGATCAAATGCAGGAAAATGCTTTTGCATATAGTGTTATGAATATTAAAGATAGATGATTACAAGAACTTTCCATCTTGTCCCATATTTCAATGAGCGGTTAGCAAGTATGAAATTTCTATTATTGTGTCATCTTAAATTTGCTAAATATGTATTGGTATTTATAGTTTAGTTGTACAATGACATATTGTCGATGGATGTGTAATTTGAATTTGTAGGTTTGCTTTTTTAGGGAGTATAAAAAATAAGACGAAAAAAATTATCGATCGGTCTCGGGTTGACCACGGAACAGACCAAACCCATTGGGTCGGTCCGGTCCTTGGTCCCAGTGCTTAATAGGGTCGGTCCTCGTCCTAAAATTGAGGACCGACACCGCACGAGTTGGTCCCAGGGTTAAGGGGTGGCCCGGACCAACCCGGACCACGCTCAACCCTAATTATGACTGAGACACTCATTTTATCAATTAATTGACCGAAATATTCTTCTCTCTCTGATTTTGTCAATTAATTCACCGAAATATCCTTCTCTCTGCAATTAATTGTTTCCTTTTTCATCAACCTAATTAACAAAATTACCATTATTTCTATAATCTCTTGTTTGATCAATTTCATAATATAAATGTCAAAATTATATCCAACAAGATATTATCTTATCTTGAATCCTATTTTTGATTTGCTTAGAGAAGGTCGTTAATTTAATTTGTAGTCTCATATTTTTTATCATAAAAGTTACATAGAAGGTTAGAAATTTCTAGCTATGACAGCTTATGAACACACAATTAATTGCCCATTTTTTTATCAAATAGTTGCAAGAAACTTTATTTAAAAGTTGAAAATTAAAATTCAATCTAATTGTCTAACCAATTTTCACCTTATGGGCGTTTTTCCAAACTATGTGTGTAGGTTTCTAAAGGTAAATACCACTGATTTATGCTTTCTTTTAAGCTTTTTACATTTTAATAGGAATTGCAAGATGGGGTAGAAAATTTATTTTCACATTCAACACTTTCAAACTCACATCAGATTTTTTCTAGGGAAGGTTTCAAGCATATTTTAAAGCTTTGATCCACTTGATATGAGATTGAATCTAAAATCAATATTAATTACTTTCTTCATAGTAGGAGTAGAACAACAAAATTTCATTTTTTCCCTTTATGTGATTATCTTTTGTCAATATTTAAATATGATTTGAACATAAATATGTTTGTTATTTGATCATGTTTCTAACAAATTAACCCTTTCCATATTTTGATCAATTTTTCCTTTCCATTTTTGATCAAGATCGGCAAAATGATTATATCGAATTTTAATTTTCAATTTTGAAAAATATTTTTGCTCACACTATTCAAGAAAAAACAAACAATTAATTGTGTGTTCATAAGCTATTGTGAATACAACATTCTTTAGGGAAGGGATAATAAGATGCATGGTTAAAAAAGAGAGATAATAGAAATAAAGGCAAATTGTTAATTAGGTTGATAAAAAAGAAACAATAAATTGAAGAGAGATGGATATTTCAATCAATTGATTGACAAAAAGAGTGTCTTAGCCAAAATGGAGTGGAGATTAGGGGTATGCAAAGGAACCATAAATCACCCGAATCGCTTGAAATTAGACCGAATTGGCTCAAAACCAACAATTCCCATGAGGACTTGTTTGATTCCCAATTCCAATATACTGACAAGTGAGTATTGATCCAATTCCCAATTTCGAGCGTAAAACCACCCACCCACCCACCTATCAAACCGAATTGACACACCCACACAAAATGAAGCTCCAATTCAATTACTTAATTTTTTTTGTAGTTTTTTTGACCAATATGTATGTATTAATACTGGATATTATTGACTAATTTTGTCTTTTGGGTGCATAATAGGATTACCCCCTGACTTTTATTCATTTTAATAATCAATTTACTTGCTTTCTTAGTCAAAACAAAATAAACAAACAAAGAGGATGGAGAAGATTGATTAGAGATGTCCATAAATGTTGCAGCATTTTATCATCATGATATGAAATTTAGAGCCAATAGCTCATTTTAAAAGTATAATCAGGTCTCTCCTTGGCCATCCTTGTTATTAAATTAGGTTGACATTGTAAAAAGATGGGTCGAGTGATTAATGTTTTGAAATCTATGGAGGTTAAGACTTTTAACATAGAGTCTAATTCTCCACATGTTCTCTGTCACGCCCCGATCCTCAAGCGCGTGCCCATCTCTCAGTAGTCGATTAAATTGCGACGTCCCAGGATGCATCGCTGACCCATTCATTTTAATGCGCATGCGGAAGCGAATAAATAAATTCTCAGACAACACAAAGGTAGGATAGAAAAACAGGACTACGATTTGAAAACCACAACACACTTAGATACACAATAGACTAAGTCATTTACAGTATTAGTCTATATTCACAAGTCTACCAAAAGATCAGTTCTCCAAACAAAGTTGTCCCATGACCAGTTAGTCATTCGTTGATTCTTCAGTCTCCATCGGATTAGGATGGGACATTGGGTCCTCCACCACACCATCTGGAGGATCAACTGCACTTTCCCCTAGAGTGGCATCGATTATCCCAGCAAGGATTTCAAAACACCTTAGGGGACCCACCCTGAAACCACTGGGTCCATAGCAGAACCACGCCCTGAATCGATGAGGTATCACATGACATGAATCTCTTCAACCCAGACAATGGTCACTACAAGTTCATAGACCCAGTGACTTCCGGGATTAGGATAACTATAAACCCGCTCAGTGACCCTCATTGGCCGACCAAAATGCTCAAGGGGAGCAGCCATTTAAGGACCTGAAAATATTAAGCCCACGATGGGGTGAGACAATGTGTCAGCAAGTTCACCCCCTAAACTCCGACTAGGAAGGAAATACGCCTAAATGCTATCTATGCATACACAAGACAGAGGACTTACCTTGCTTCAGTTCTTTCCTACACATCAATATAAATCATATACTCAATTATTTCAAATCAAACCATTGATCAATCGAATCACTCAATTCGATACACATAATACCATCTGTAAATTCAATCAATTCGAACACTGTTCACCCAAGTTGCAACAAATGGTGTAGCTCACCAAAGCTGATATCTAAAATTGCTCATCGAAGCTGCTAAATAATCTTGCTCACGGAAGCTGCTAAATAATCTTTATATTGCTCGCCAAAGTTGAACTTAGGATAAATTACTATTGACCAAGGATCTTGTACTTTGCACACCAATTCCTCAATTAAATAACCAACTTGGTCTAATTTCACTGCATTAAAATATACTCAATAAAAATAATTGTGTATGGGCACACGGTTGGCTTGAGCCAAAAATATAATATCTTTATTTTAGAAAATCTCACTATTTATACAGTGTCTGAAAATATTTTTGGCATTGTAAACCGACGCCCGGTAATTTCTAATTAATTACTGAAATTATTCAATTTTAGGAATAATTACCCAAAATTACAATCATCATTTAAATTTCATAATTAGCATTCAATTAAATAAACCAAGCATACCATTGCAATCAGCATGAATTCTCGTCAGCGGCTATCCCGGTATAATTTTTGAAAAATAATAAATAATTAAATAATTACCAAAAATAATTAAATAAATTCAATTAAATGCCATAAATAGAAACTTATGCTAAAAAAGCCTAATTAAACACCGAGACGGGCCCTGACAAATTCTGAACCTACCTAGATAAATAATACAACCTATCTAGTTGCTAATTAAGTCGATCTAACCACCTAACATGCATAAACGAATAATTAAATTGTTAACCGTTCTAACTAACCACCTAATCCCTAATTAGCCTAAACTAATCAACCCTTAGGTATTGTTAACTCCCTAAGCGGAGATTAGTGAGTAAACTCACTGGTTTAGCGGGCCAGTGAGTCCACGGCGATAGCGGCACGACGGCGGCCAACAAATTTCAAAGCGACGACGCCAAAGGAGGCTTGGATCGGGCTGAAAACGGCCCCGCAAAGCTCACGATTGCTGTTGGTCTTGAAGGGGCTTGCTGGTCAGTCCAAGTGGGTTGACCTGAGCTTGGTTCGGGGCTAAGATGCAAGCTGAATTGGAGGCAGGGAGGGCTGCTCGATCAGTGCTGAGCTTGGCCGAACATGAGGAGCACAGCAAGGGGCAACTTCGGCGGTGGCTTCGCCGCTAGAAGAGAAAACGAGATGGAGCTATCGAGGTGCGAAGTCAGCGTCTTGGGAATTTTGCTGGTGGTTGACCAAGCAAAATGAAGACACGAGGAGCCGTTGGATGAGGCAGCAGTGAGAGAGAGAGGAAGTGGAGATGGGCTGTGGCGTCTTCGGGGCAGCCGTGGCACGAAGAGAAGGGAGAAATGGAGGGTTGGCTTTCGGACGTGTGGCAGTAGGGAAAGTCAAAAGTGGCTAGTTTCGGTGAGGTCGGTCTTTGCACGAAGAAGAAGGGGAGGGGTTGACAGTGGGGGACAGGCGCTGGACGGGTGGCGCTGGACTAAAAAAGGAAACGATGGAGTTGCTTCAATTCCGCTTGACTTCGTGGCAACTAGAGTCGTTCGAAGGGAATGAAGGAAAGTAGAAGCCGTGTCCAAGTGAGGAGACATGAAAGCAAAACAGAAGACCGAAGGGGAAGTAGCTGGCAACCATGATGCACCGACACGTTGCCGGAGCTTCCGTGCCATGTCGGACACGTGACGATGTGTCGAACACGCTCGGACACGTTCGGACACACGGTCAACACATGTTGAGAATCCCGACACGTGGTCAACCTTTCTTGACATGTTTCAACGCGCATGTCCGAGAGAGAGGATGACAATGGAGGGTGGAGACAAGGCTAAGGGAGCAAAGGTGAGGCCAAGACAGCGAGGGAGGGCTAGAGAAAGAGCAGGCAATCTAGAGAGCCGTGTTTGTGACGATTTGATGGAGGGTCGGTGGCGAGGCTGTAGATGCGAAAGAGGGCCCTTCCGGCGAGCGACTGCGATGAGGCGACCGGGAGAGAGCTATGTAACGAGGAGGAAGAAGAGGCCGTGGTTAGGGTTTTAGCAAGGAGGATGGTGGTGGGGGACGATGGAAAGAAACTACGCCGGAGAGGGGGTGGCGTGACAATGAAAGAAATCGGGGCCAGAAGGGGAGGTGGTGTGGGGTGGGGAAGAGATAAACCAAGGGAGGAGGAGGCGTGGGGGAAGAAACCGAAGGGAGGGGATGGGGGTGATTGATGGGGCGGGGAGCGGGGGAGCAAGTGCTGTCGAAGGGAAGGGGAGAGAGAGAGAGTAGGGGAGAAATCAACGGAAGATCTAGGGGTGGCAAGGGGTGGCAAGGGGTGGCAAGTGCTGACGTGGGGAGGAAGAGAGAGAGAGAGGAGGGAAGAAATCGAGGGCAAGATTTTGGGGTGGTGTGGGGGAATAGGGGAGAGAGAAATGGGGGAGGGAAACAATTTTTTGGGGACGGGAGTTTAGAAAGAAGAGATGGGGAAATAATTTTGAGCGGTAAAGTTATTTTTGTTATAAAAATAAATAAATGAGTTAAAAAATTATTTCAAAAATAAAAATATTGAATGTTAAATAATAATAAATTTTGATGATTATAAAATATCATAGATTTATTTAAATAAAGTTGATTCTATTTTTAGTTTTTTTGTTAGTCATTAGTTTTATCCATAATTTTTATTAAAATTAAAAACATGTTCCCAAATATGGTTACGCATTAATTATGAATATGTTTTTCAAATTTTCTAAGAATATATTTATTAATTTTATTAGTATAAATTCATTGTAAACTCTTTATTTATTTATTTGTGAATTTGAATCAAATTAATTAAAAATAAAAATATTTATTTAATAATAATGTGTCCCAACATGTCGGAATTCTCTATTTTTGGAAATGACGTGTCGTCGTGTTGTATCGTGTCGTGTCACGTGTCCGTGTCGCGTGTTCGTGCTACATAGGCTGGCAGAAGGGGAAGAGACAATGGAGCAGAGAGTGTCAGCCAAGAGGGGAAAAGAAACTTGCAAAATCAAGAAAGAGAGAGAAAGACGTGCATAGAAGGAGGGGGAAGCAGCTGGCGTCTGAGGGAGCTGCGGATGGGGGTTTGAAGTCAAACAAAAATATCTTGAAGGGGTGTTTATTCATCCTTATCTTTAGCTCACCTTCAACCAACAATATCAATTGATCATCCAAGGCCAATTTCAACACCAACTTGCCCCAATTGAAGTCTAAATGAAGACCAAAATATGACAACTTCTCTAGACTACGAATTGAATGGGACTTCAATTCTTCACCAATTCTCTCCAATTCAATGACCAAATTTGCTGTAAAGGAAGCCAACACAATTTCCACAATTTCCCTTCACCAAGTAGCTCACTTTGGAGGCCAAAAATCCCTTCAATTTGGCCCCTTCGAATTTCCTTTCTTTTTCGAATCGTCCAAATTGATTTTTCGTAAAAATCTCGGACTCGCCAAAAATTCATCACCCCTAAAATAAGTCGTGACACGACAGAACTTTCAATTTCTGAAATCGGGTTCAAATTCGTGGTTAATTTCAATATGACGTGATTTTAGCGTGACCTAACCTACCGGGTAGCTTTTATGAATTTTTAGTGCAATTGACCCGTGGTTGATTATTTTCGAGTCACACTGTACATCTTCGACACATTGGCAACTCTCAGTCGTCGTGAAAATCTCGAGATTTCAAATATGGACACAAGGTACTAAAACGATAGAAAAATCGATCTAGTGCCGATCGACAAGAATTTTGCAATTAGATGGAATCGCACACACTTAATCACATGGCTCAATCGAGTCGACCTATCTCCGGTCTCTAATGGATTTTTAACAATGTCGTAATGACCCTTACTAATTAACACGGCCGAGCAGTCGAATTCTCAAGTCTATTGCATTTATATTCCTTAACGGCTTCACTTGATAGGCTAGTTATCTTGTAAATGGCCAATTTAGAGAAAAAAAACTATAGGCCCATCGATGAAAAGCCTAACTTATCCAATCAAAAACAGAACCAAAACGTCAGGATGTCACATTCTCAGTGTTGGGAAACACTAAGATGATGACATCATGACCTTCGGAGAAATTAAGTTCCTAACTAACAAGTATTGTCGATTCATTTCACCCTATAGTTGTCAATTCTTAATCAAAATCAATGGCTCATAATTCAACCCAAATTTAAGGCATATTTGGTTAATTCTTTACTTTGTGTGTTGTATTCATGAGAATATGATTTCTTTTGATAAAGAAGGGGCTATGCCTTCTTATATTTGTACATCTAGGATCCAACTTGTATCATTGATACTAATAGGAACTGAACCATCATGGCAAGGAGAAGTTTGATTCATAGAGAGAAGAAGAGGCAAAAACTGGAACAAAAGTATCATTTCATTCGTCAATCCTCCAAAAAAAGAAATAAGCAAATTTCCATTGTTGAGTGAGAAATGGAAATTCATGGAAAGTTACAATCCTCACCGCATAATAGTGCACCTATACGTCTTCATCGACGTTGTTTTTCGACCAAAAGACTGAGAGCTAACTATTGAGACTTTGGGCCTTTGAGACACATACTCCAGGAAATGGTTCGTGCATGTTTGTTGCCAAGGGCAACGAGATTAAGTTGGTAAGGATTAAAAAATTCCTTCGTTTCATTTTCTATGGTCATTAAGGCCCCTTTACCATTTTGTATAAATGGGCTATTCTATTTATATAGATATGGGAGAGGGGCCCATTCAAGCCTTTTTCTTGTTTGTTTATTAGGGCCTCCTTCTTATCTTCATCATGGGGTAAAGCAGTTTGGTAGCTCGCAAGGCTCATAACCTTAAGGTCACGGGTTTTCGGCAATGAGGGAAAACTGAAACCGAGGTACGTAGGTCCCTTTGAAATTCTAGAGAGAGAATCAGGATCCTAACGTATCATCTTACATTGCCGCCGAAGTAGGCACAAGTGCATGACATCTTTCACGTGTCGAGGTTGAGGACATATGAGCCTAACCCGACCCCCATGCTAAATCTTAAAGAATTAGATGTGGACAACAGAGTGTCATACGTGAAAAGCCTAGTTCATATTGTGAATCAAAAAAACAGATTCTGTGTACTAAGATGGTCCCTTTGGTCAAAGTGGTCTGACAATACCATATGATTGAAGAAGCAATGTGGGAAAGTGAAAACCCGATGAGACAACGATACCCCCCACCTTTCGTTCAAGACCGGTAAATGTTTAAATTTCAAGGACGAAATTTTTATAAGAGGGGAAGAATTGTGACATCATGATTTTCAGGATCTAATTTCTATTGGATAAGTTAGGCCTTTCATCGACGCGCCTATGGTGTTTTTCTCTGAAAATGGACACTCATGAGATAATTGGCCTATCCAATTAAGTCGTTAAGGGATTTTAACACAATAGACTTAAGAATTCGACTAGAATTCGACTACTCGACCATGCTAGTTTGGAAAAGTCATTACGGCACAATTAAAAATCTATCAGAGACCGGAAATAGGTCGATTTGACTGAGATGTGTAATCAAAGTGTGGGTGATTCCACCTGATTGCAAAATTCTTGTCTATCGATATTAGACCAATTTTCTATCGTTTTGGATACCCTATGCCCATAATTGAAACCTCGAGATTTTCACAATCATCAAGAGTCGCTAATGTGTTGAAGAGGTGCGTGTGGCTCGAAGAAAATCGACAACGGGTCAATTGCACCAAAAATCCCTAGAAGCTACACAGTAAATTAGGTCACGCTAAAATTACGTCGATTGAAATTAATTGCGAGTTTGAACCCGATTTCAGAGATTGAAGATTTTGTCATGTCACAAGCCATTTTAGAAACGTTGACTCATCTTTTGAGGAATTTTCGGCAATTTCGTGATTTTTACGGAAAAATCGATTCGAACGATTCGGAAAACGAATGGAAATTTGAATTGCCCAAATCAAAGGGATTTTTGGCCTCCTGTGCAAGCTACTTGGTGAAAGGAATTTGTGTGGGCTTTTTCTTCGACAAAATTGGACGTCAATCGAAGAGATTTGTTCAAAAATTAGATTTCGGGAGGAAAGAAAATAGAATTTGGAATTGAGATGAATTCGTAGGTTTGAGGGACTTTCTTATTTTGGTCTTCAATTGGACTTCAAGTTGTGCAAATTGGTAAAGAAATTGGCCTTAGGCTAACCAATTGTTATTGTTGTGTGAAATTGGGCTAAAAAGATTTTGGTTTTAATTATCTTTTCCTTCCCTTTTATTATTACTTGGCCGAAGCCCCTCCTCTCTATCTCTCTCTCTCTCTCTCTCTCTCTCTCTCTCTCTCCGTTCAAAGCCACGCATGGGAGGAGTCCCCCTCAACCGACCGAACCTGCAGTCGGTCTCCTTTTGTTTTCCTTCTTTGACTTTTAATTCATTCTTATCCCATTCTCTCTCTCTCTCTCTCTCTCTCTCGCATTTCTCCTCTCCCTCTTGGTTGACACACTTTGTTCCCCCCTTATCTCTATCTCTCCTTCAGTCCCCCATCCCTTCTTGACTTCCTCCTGCACGTTCTCAACCCCATTTCCCTCAAAGCTGCCATGTCTCTCGCTTTGTGACATCCTAAATTTTCAACCCGTCCCGATAAAATGAAATGGGCATTTTGTCAACGCACCTATGGTCCTTTTTTCTGAGCTGATCACTCATGAGTTAACTAATTTATTGGGTGAATTCGTTAAGGAATATAACTATGGTAAAATCCCTAAAAACTACCCGGTAAGTTGGGTTGGACTAAAATCGCATCCGATCGATTTTAACCACGAAATTGAATTCGGTTTCGGGAATCGAACGTCCGAGCGTGTCACGATTCATTTTTAGGACATCGTCTCAAAATGGTTTGAAAATAGAAATTCTGTCGAGTTTGGGATTTTACGGAAAAATTGAATTTAGAACAAATCGGAAATAAAATAGAAATTCGGATCGACATGGAAATTGGATTATTTAGCCCTCAAAATGGTTTGTTTTGTGAAGAATTAGAGGGAAATAATCATTAGTTGGCAAGAGGACTTCGGGGGATTGCAATCATCATTTAGATATTTGGCCTTGACTTTTAATCCTTCTTTCTCTCCTCCAATTCCTCTCCTCCCCCCCAATTGCGTGTGCTCTTCTCCCATGGCTGCCGACCATCTCTCGCCCATTATCCCCTCATTTTCATCTTCTTTCCTTTTTCCCCAGCAATTCCCATCCCTCACGTCTCCTTCCTCTTCATTCCTTTTTCCCTGTAAAAACTAGCAACCCCTCCATTTCCTTTCTCTTTTGTTTCTTCCCTTGTTGCTGCCGCACACCCCTTCATCCACCATCCCATCCATCTTCTCACCACCAACCAGCACCAGCCCTCACGCCCAACTCCACCCATAATAACTTCATCTTCAATCCCAACTCTAATGTTCAGCTTACTGATCCACCCCACACGTCCACAGCACCACCCTAATACTAGCCTCACCATCTTCGCCGATCCACCAACACATGCCCGTCTCTTCCATTTTCTACCCACAGAATACAACCAACACCAGCCCACCAGAATTTCCATGCCATCAGCAACACCAACTCAGCCCATGCTCGACTAACTTTACCTCAATCATCTCGCCATCCTTGAGCAGCCATCAAACCACCAATAGCTTCGCTATCCAACCATCGGCACCGCAACCAGCTCCATCTCAGACCAAGATTAGCTCAACAACCTTAGAGCAAAACAGAACTGAGCAGAAGCCAACAGCTCGACCAACCAAGAAAGGGACTTGCAAGGCTGTTTTCAGCCAGGTCCAAGCCTTCATTGGTGTCACAGTGAGCCCGAGCTTCACTCACCGTCACGTTGTCGTCGCCGTGAACTCACCAAACCGCTAAATCGGTGATTTACTCACTAAACATTGCTTATGAGGTTAATTATACTTAAGGGTTAGTTAGATTAGCTTAAAAGTGAATTAGTGATAATATAAAATGGTTAGATTAGTCTTAGCATTGATTAGTGTTAATCTAATTAGTGAGATTGGCACATTTGAGATGGATTAGTCCAAATCAGTTGACTTTCTACAATTCGGATCTCTAGACCCTCACTGTTTTCTATTTTTGCAGGTTGAAATGAGTTACGAATTTGAGATTGATTCCTTCTTGAGAAATATTTTAGAAATCTTCAACTATAACATATATTTTTCTCAATATTTTTAGGGATTTAAAAGAATGAGATATCAGCTCCGTCATTTGTAAACAGAGTCTTAGACTGTGCTGGAATTTGTGACCTTTAGGGATTTTAGGGGTTTTTATCAATTCTTAGGGTTCGAATTTCAAAATGATTTCTTCACAAAATTTGTTTTTCACATCTTCTAGTTTAACATATTCAAATTTTATATCAAACGGAAATGTCTTAGATCTCAAACCAAACTGATTTCGGAAAACAGACTTTCTGAAAACAGACCCAGTTTTTGGTATTGGATTGCAAGATTTATTGGACCAATCTAAAAGGATCTAGGTATTCTTTACAACATATTCAAATTTGAGAATTTTCTAAGCTCGTTTGGGCAGATTTCTAGATTTAAACTTGGAGAGGCGCGAGTGGCCCAGTTTTTGCCAATTATGACCGGTTATGGTTTTGTGGTTGTTCTTGATGTTGTACTTGCTAAATAAGGTATATTTAGCGATGTGGTGGACTTGTGGCATGTTGAGAACTTATGTGTGAGGTCATGTGATAGATTTCTCTTTGTTGATAATTTATTACTATTGCAATAAGTGACCCCTTGAACTATTAAATAGAAAATAAATGAGGTGTCGGGCCCGAACACCAAAACTTATTTGCCCAACAAAATAATGAGATTCTAAACTAGGTGCGTGCAAAGTTTGACGGATTAATTTTGAATACGTGAACACCTATGAATTTATTTCTAAACGTTTGGAACAAAAAAAAAAAGGTGGTTGGAAAAGAAATTAGAAAAGAATTATGGTGTCAGGTCTGGAAGCCAAGTTTTATATGTTCAATAAAATGAGGAGGTTTTGTATGAGGTGTGTGCAAATTTTGGCAGGTTAATTTAAATATGGGACCCCGTATGAATTTATTTTGGAGGGTTTGAACAAAAAAAAAAAGCGGTGCCAAGTTTATTTTTAAAATGGGGTTTTGGAGTTCTAGCTATATGAAAGAGACTAAGGTTGACCTGATTGATCAGGTGCCTACATGGTTAGGTTAATTAAGTAGTTCAGTTTAATTAATCGTAATTTATTTATTTACTTAATTGCATTTATTCAATTATTTTGTAATTTATTTAGCTATTTAATATTTTTCAGAAATTAGATCGGGATAGTCGGTGACCAAAATTTCGTGCCGATTGCAATGGTATGGTTGATTCCTACAATTGAGTGGCAATTTGTGCAAATTGAGTGCTAATTGAAAATTGGGTTACTTATTCCAAAATTGGATGATCGTGTGCTGGTTAGGAAAATTCATCTCCCGCTGTGTGTCGGGTGAATGATGCTTTTATGTGGAAAGCCATCTTAAGGTAGACGTTCTTGTACTCAATGGGACGAGACAACACCTAGCTGTGTGACGGATAAATCCATTGTGTGACGGATAAACCCATTATGTGACCGTTAGGTTTGCTGTGTGCTGGGTAGATCCGATGTGTGACGGATAAACCCGTTATGTGATGGTTAGATGCGCTGTGTGACGGTTAGATTGTACCAAAGTGTGATTGTAATCAATTGAAATGTATGATAGGTCGTGCCTATGTGACAGTGATCAATTGGAATATATGATCAACTGAAATATGGTGATTGACAGAAATGTGATTTGAGACGCTCCATTTGATCAAGTGTTATCACTGCACCTCTGTGTTATATAAAATATACTAACGTGCAAGGAGGATCTGAGACAAGGTAAGTCTCTATGCTTGTATGATTATGTGGTTAGGACGCCTCTATGCATATTATCCTCCTAATCGGGGTTTAGAGTGTGAACTCATTGAGATTTAAATCTCACCCTATCGTGGGCTTTTAACTTTCAGGATCGTAGAGTGGAGGACCTAGAGCCAAGCTAAGGAGATCTGAGGTGTGGGTCACATAGGACAGTTTCTTTGAGAGCTGGTCTTTTGAAGTCTTTTGGTTGTTAACTTTTTTACTTGACTCAGTTGATTTATAAAAGCATGTTTTGTTTGTAAATCTGTTGTCCTGCTTTTCTATCCCGAGATGGTTACTATCAAGAGATTTATTATTCACTTCCGCATGTGCAATAAAATGAATGGGTTGGCAACGCGTCCTCGGACATCGCAAATTTTATCAACCACAGAGGGATGGGCACACATTCGAGGATCGAGGCGTGACACACTTCGGCTATATCTCTCCCTTATGGATTCAGCGAAGCCAACTTCTATCTTCGCCAGCTCACCCCTCTTCGGTCAAACCAGTGAAACCGAAGCTGCTTCTTCAGCTATTTCATTGACCCAACAACGTCGCCGCACCTCCGTTTCTTCCTCTACCAGTGAATCCATCGAAGCCAACTGCTCCCATCTTTGTCCACCACAACACTTCTCTTGTCTTTAGCAGTGAGCAGCCTCAACCCATCCTGCGTCCACCACCAATCAGCCATGTCAAAGTCCGCTCAGCCCAGCCCAAGTCGAGCTAACCAGCAGTTCCGAAATCGGGCTAGAATAGAACCGGTTTTTCCAGTTCATGCTTGCGGGGTCGTTTTGGCCGGTTTTAGGCTCCCGTTAGTGCCGCCGCTTTAGGGTTTGTCGCTCACCATCGCGTCGCCGTCGTTTTGTTTGAGCGGATCACAAATCAAGTGAGTTTAACTCACTAATCCTTACTTAGTAAGTTAATGACGTTTAAGGATTGATTAGTTTAGACTAAGTATGGATTAAGTAGATAGTTAGATTAGATTAGCAATTTAATTAATCGTTGTTGCATGTTAGGTGGTTAGAGTAGTCTAATTAGAGCCTAGACAAGCTCTAGTATTTATCTAGAGTGGTTCGAAATTTTCCAAGCCTGTCTCGACTTTTAATTAGGCTTTATGGGCCTAAGTTGCTATTTTTGGCATTTAATAATTATTTTCGTAATTATTTATTTATTTATTTATTTTCCGGAAATTAAACCGAGATAACCAAAGTGACCGGAATTTTATGCTAATTGCAATGGTGTGATCTGTTTATTCAATTGATTGTTATTTAATGCAAATTGAGTGTTGTTTGTAAATTCGGGAATTTATCCCAAATTTTTATTTAAATTCGGTAATTAATTGGAAAATCACCGACCGTATACCCACACACGATTATTTTTATCGGGAAGGATAAAAAGGGTGATTCGGTTAGATGAACTATAATGATATATCGACAACTTCTAGCGAGCATATTTAGTATATGAGGCAACTTATGGCGAAAATATTAGTATACTATAACAATATATGAGACAGCTTTTGGCGAGCATATTTAGTGTACTATAACAACGTATGAGGTAGCTTATGGCGAACATATTTAGTATACTATAATAGTACATGGACAGCTTCTAGTGAGCTATACTATTTATTATTAGCTTAGAATGAGCAGTCCTGATTATGATCGGACTTTATAGATAGTATTGATTGAGATGACCGGGGAATGGTCTTGTTAACATGGAATCGATTGAGTCAATTGATCGATGATTTGATCTGAGGGGATGAATTGATTTATGAAGTGAGTGATTGGATGGTTATTTGAACTATATCGACTTGCAGGAATGAATTGAAGCCAAGGTAAGTCCTTTAACTCATAATTGTGCTTAGGCAGCCCTCAGGGGCGTACCTTCTTCCTAATCGGGTCTTAGGGGGTAGAACCTGTTGAGACATTGTCTCACTCCATTGTGGGATTACATTTTCAGGTTCTTAGATGGCAGTTGAGGAGGACCCGAAGCTCCAGAGTCTGATGAGGAAGAGACTGAAGAATCGGCAAACATGTCTGATTAGTGAATCATAGTACAGTTCCCATTGAGCCAATCTTTTGTAAACAACCTAGATTTGTATATAAACCTGAAGTGTTTAAAAAAGTCTATTTTGGTTGTGATTTGTTATCCTGCTTTCCTATCTCATCTTGTTGTTGTCTAGGGATTATTTAATTGTTTCCGCATGTGCATTTAAAATGAAAGGGTCAGTGATGCGTCTTGGGACATCGCTATTTAATCAACTGCAGAATGATGGGCACTTACTCGGAGGATCGGGGTGTAACATTTTTTGCCTTCCAAAAAGGACTAGTTTGTTAAGGCAAGTGTGAAAATTGGCAAGGGCACCCTCCTCTACAATTTGGCCATCAAATTAAGAGATTTGTTAAGAAATTGGATTTCGGATGAATCGGAAAAAACGAAAGTAAATTCAGAGGGGTGAGGGAAATGGCCATTTTTGCTATCCAATACTTGTTAACTGTGGGAATTTACATGCAAGAAAGTAAGTGGGGACCAAGTATATTAGTATGGAGATTTTTTTAGGACCAAATTGAATTGAATTGGAAGTCCAATTTGTGAAATTCGTGGGCTAGTAAGGGAGGCTGCAACTTTTGGCACCAAATTGGGTTATTTGTGAGATATTATGCAAGAAAGTATTATGGGGGACCAAAGGGGATAAGCATGTGGATTTTGGGGGACCAAGCATTGATTATTTGAGATATTTTACTTTGACTTCCTCTCCCCCCCAATCCACGGCTTCTCTCACACGTTTGCTCCCCCCCCTCCTTTAGTCTCTCTCTTGCGTGCACCAAGCCGCTTCCCTCCTCAGCCCGCTTTTTTTTCTTTTCTTTCATTTTCCTTTGAAGAAGTTGAGCCCTTCATTCTCCTTCTGCCTCATGCCTCCATCCAACTAAAACACTTGCACCGCCCCACTTCTTCATGTCTCCATTTCATTGCCACACATCCAGCTGCTCATTTGCCACAAAGACAAGCCCCACTAAAGCTACCCCACGATTTCTCTCTCTCCTTTGTCCCATTTCCCCCTGTAGCTGTTGTCTTCATCTCAAATTCTCTACCCCATTTTTCCACCACCATATGTTCGAAGACCACCGCTCCATCTCCACCAATTCTCGTCGCCTGCAACTCACGCCCCCACCAAGTCAACCCCCGAGCTCCCTCCGTTTCTGCCCTCTCCTCCACTTGGTCATGCAGCTCACGCACATCCAGCCCAGCCCGCACCTCTCCAAGCTTCAACAACTTCAGCCCACACAAGTTTTGGCCTAGTTCCAAGTCGCTAACCAGTCCGCTTCAACCTCTAGTCCAGCCCGCAACTCAGTCAAGCCAAGCCGTGACTAGCAACCCCTTCAAGACCAACAGCAACTATGAGCTTTGTGGACCGTTTTTTGCCCGGTCCAAACTCCTGTTGGCTCCGCCGTAAGCTTGAGTTTCAGTTGTCGTCATGCCACCATCGCCATGGACTCACCGGCTCGCTAATACGGTGAGTTTACTCACTAAACTCTGCCTAAGAACTTAATTATTCTTAAGGGTTGATTAGTTTATGCTAAGTATTGTTTATGTGGTTAGTTAGAACGGATTAGCAATTTAATTACTCGTTATTGCATGTTAGGTGGTTAGATTGGCTTAATTAGCGCCTAGATAGGTTTTATTATTTATCTAGTTAGGTTCAGAAATTTTCCAGACCCGTTTTAGTATTTAATTAGCCTTTTCCGGCCTAAGCTTCTATTTATGACATTTAATTGTATTTATTTAATTAATTTTGGTATTTATTTAATTATTTATTATTTTCCGAAAATTATACGGGATAGCCGATGACCGGAATTTCATACGATTGCAATGGTATGATTGGTTTATTTGATTGAGTGTTGATTTGTGCAAATTGAGTGAGAATTATAATTTTGGGTATTTATTCCAAAATTGAGTAATTTTAATATTTAATTAGAAAATACCGGGCGTCAGTTTACAATGCCAAAAATGTGTTTATAGATTATATTAAATAGTGAAATTTTCTAAAACAAAAATATTGTGTTTTTAGCTCAAGCCAACCATGTATTCACACACGATTATTTTTATCGAGTACTTTTACTTTAGTGATTTATCAGCTTGTGAAAGCATATGTGCATGTTAGCTTGTGCGAGCATATTTATCGTCAGCTTTTGGGACCCTTTACATGTCAGTTTGTGAGAGCAGTATACTGTATCAGCCTAAATGCTTCGATACATCAGCTTGTGAAAGCAGTATACATTTTATCAACTTTTAGGCCCCTTTGTACATCAACTTGTGAGAGCAGTATACCTCATCAGCTTATGTGAGCTAAGATTGTTATATCAGCTTGTGAGGGCACGATCTATATTATCAAGCTTGTGCGAGCTATTATCTATATATATTAGCTTGTGAAAGCTATGACCATATATTGCATCTTGTTAGAGCATTGACCGGTTATTTCAGCTTGTGTGAGCAATGGTCATATCGAATTGATAAATAGTATTGATGGTATCGATTTGAGGGGATCGTTTGATCGTTGGTTGGATTGACTAAGTTGATCGGTGAATTGAATTGAATTGATTGGTTAAGAATATGAACTGTACTAACTTACAAGAAGGAATTGAGGCAAAGGTAAGTCATCTATCTTGTGTGTGACTAAAAGACCTTTAGGCGTATTTCCTTCCTAGTCGGAGTTTGGGGGTGAACTTGCTAAGATATTGTCTCACCCCGTCATGGGTTTAACTTTTTAGGTCCCTAGTGTGAAGAACCTGGAGCTTGAGGCGAAAGGGTCAGGAGCATGAGTGGCTCAGAAGTTCTTTTTGGAGATAGACCTCATATAATTAGACCCTAAAGTTGACCTCTGTTTGTAAACCATATTGTTTATAAAAGCTGGGTTAATTGATTTGAAATTTGTTTTCTTGCTTTTCTATCACACGTTTATTGTTGTCAGGAGATTAGTAATTCGCTTCCGCATGCGCATTAAAATGAATGAGTCGGCGACGCATCCCGAGACGTCACAAATTTTATCAACCACCAAGGGATGGGCACGCGCTTGAGGATCAGGGCGTGACAAATTCTCACGCTATGATTTGTGTAATCAAACGAGTTTCAGTTTTGAATGATCTAAATGCCTTGATCCAATTGTTTTGGGCTTAGTCAATATTACTTGTTTGCCAAGACTACAACATCAAAAAATAGTTGTAATGACCCCAACTCCATCCTCAAGGTCTCAAGCTACAAGGGTTATTTTTGCGACAGCCTAGGCACGTCACCATCCCATTTCTTTTTATCTTTTCATTAAGCACATGTGGAAGCATACATACAACACCCAGACAACAAGTAACCAGGAAAACAACCACTTACAAACGCATAATTATATCGGTTATATTTACAAGCCTTTTTTGTCATAGGCCGTTATACATGCTTTATGCTCAAAAAAGCCGAGGTAAACCTTAACTCCTCTATCAAGACTGCAACTCCTCCATATCTACAATTCTAAAAAACAATAGAGCGAGTCATGGACTCAGTAAATAGAACCCCTAATTCTCTACTAGGAAGACATCTCATCATTAAAATCTAGCATGTACAACACTCGCAATACAATGTCAATAACAGATCAACAACAAACTTATTACTACCCTCATCTACATGCAGAGGTCCATAACAACATGCTTTAATGCATACTTACCTTTGGCTTATTAAGAAACACATCGACATATCATACTTATGTATAACCGGCACTTATGCAAATTCATTTACCATTGTCCTGGCTCAACCAGGCCCTTCCAGCTCAACCAAGGCTTCTAGCTTCTTGCTGGGCTTCCTGGCTCAACCAGGGCATCCCGACTCAACCAAAGCATCCTAGCGCTAACTCACCAAGGCATCTGAGCTCAACCTAGACATCCAAGCTCAACCAAGGCGCCCTAGGGGTAGCTTGCACAAGGCATCCTAGCTCAACCAAGGCATGCCGTTCAATGACAACGCTATATGATGACGAGTGTTTTTTCCTCTTTAAATGCATCATAAAAGTGCATCACATAAGCCGATTCTTACTTTTCTTCTTAGTCTATTCATACATGGCCCAAAGACGTGCTCATTTAAATGAGTGTCCAATGACTCTTAATATCATACTATATAATATGTCGAGCACGATTCTTGATTCGTGGCTTGAGCCGCACGCCTAAGCCGATCTCTATACAAAGCAAGACTTGGAACCGGCACACTTCAATACTAATCTAAGGCCTCGCAACTTGACATTGATTCCAAGCCAAGCAAATCTCAACCTCGTCCCGAGGTGTGAACACATCCAAGCATACAAATATAAGCAAACCATATAAAAAAAAAAAAAAACATTACAACATACACATAACTTACATGGGTAAGCATGCTACTAAATTCAACAAAGTAGGCAATTGCCCTAGCCAAGAGTTAGATATTCTACTTACTTTCAATGAACCTTGATAAAGTACAGGCAGTTTTACCAAGAGAGGGCTGTCCAGTGAGGCAGTGGGCAAGCAAGGCTAAAAGAAGGAGGGGGCGATGGTGAGAGGGTGTGAGAGAAAAAAAAAAGAGAGAGTAAGTGAGGGGGAAATAGGGTGGTGTGGTGTGGTAATGGGAGGATTGCCTCTATTTATAGGCAAACCTCTTATCATTACCCTTCTAAATTGACCAATGGGATTTCTTTGAGTGGCAAGCGTAGGTTGATAAGGTGGCAAGGCTAAAGAGATGAGTGGCAAGACTAGTTCCTAGGGGAAGACGCTTACTTCTCTTATTAAGCCATTTGGGGTTGAGTCATCTTTGTAATGATGAATAGTATTGACGACTATATTAATTAAGAGACACCTAAGCCTTATGACTCAACCTAGCATTAATTTACTAAGGTCTAAGAGCATTTAATGCATGTTTATTTTCAAGCCAAGAAGACTCTAGATTAGCTTGCTCCTCAAGATGGGTGTGCAGCCCCTCCCCCTCCAAGTTTGGGCGTGTGGCCTCCCATTCTAAGGTAAAGAACAATTTCGACCTACTTTCGAAATCAGTGTCATTACCTTACCAAATGTGCTCGAAAAATTATAAAAATTTAATATGTTATAAAGAAGACCTTAAAAAATATTTTTCATGGAGTAAGCCAAGTCTAATTCATTTTGTGGAAAGAGCAACAAATCACAGAAGACAACCTAAAAGTTCATCTGTTAAACAAATTCAACAATTGTGTAGATGAAAACCCATTTCGAAATCCAAATCTCCATAAAATATGTCGAAATTTTAATGAGTTGTAGATATGAATGTTCTTTACAACTTTTTTGAAGGAAGCATGCCTAGATTCAAAATGGAATATTTTATAATAAAAAATCAAGAAGACAATAAGGTCACCGTTTTTACTGCATGGACAATGTTAAAATGTAATTAATTCAGCTTCCGGTACCAACCATTTCACCTCATAAAATTATGAAATTAAAGTATGTTATAGGCCAAAAAATTTTGAACAACTTTCATGAAGGAAGTTTCTCCAAATTTAAACCAAAAAGAGCTCTATAAAATTGGAAAACATGAAAGGTCCAACTATTTCAAAAAACTAGGAAGTCAAAACCTATTAAACTCAAGGTGGCAAGTCTATAGAGGAGAGGTGGCACCCCTAATGGTCTTCCAAGACCATCCTTCATTAATTCTTCTAGACCAATGATTCACCAAGCACTTAAAGTTGGGAAGAACTTGTCTTCTAATTCTGAAAGTAGTGGAATCATAGCCTAGGTTCTTTAGGGACACATGGATATGTGACTCACCTCATTCATTAATGGCTTGTCATGATGACTATACAACTAAGCTTATGAGTCATCTTCTTTCATTAGTGGCTTGTCATGATGACTACAACACCTAAACTTATGAATATGAGTCATCCCTTTCATTAGTGGCTTGTCATTGATTACTAGCTTCCAAAAGTAGTAACTACACCTATGGGAAAATATCTAATTTGAAGGTCATCTCACTGGATGGGAATTAATCGAGTTTAACCGAAACGGAATACTTTATTTGACCAAAGGTTCATGCTTGAGTCATGATTGGACGAAGTTGGATGCAATTGAACTTAACCAGCAAAACCGAGTTTGGACTTCTCATTTATCGTGTAAAGAGCTCACAATTGGATCCAAGGGCCAAGCCTTGGGCCAGTCGATCGGTCCTTTAGTCGGTCTGCTGGCCAGTTGTCTGGCTGGTGCTATGGCCAGTCCTAGGTCCATAATTGACCCTCAGGTGGATTCATGGCCTATTCTTGCCATCAGCATACTGATCTTTAGCATCTAGTCGGGACCAAAACAAGGGCCGAAATCTAGGATATTACATTAGTGATGGGGCTCTGTACTCTCAAAGATTGAGCTTGTGACCATGTACTTTTGTGTGCACAAGATGAGTAGCTAAACGTTTCTCTTTTCCCTCATACCTTGCTAGATATCTTTAAATGGTAAGATAGCATAGCTCTAAATATTTTCTAAGAGCATGCTCTGCACTTACCTTTACGAGGATCTTGTGCATCAAATCCTTGAGGCCGGAGAGCTTGATTCAAATCGGATGCTAAGAGTCAATCCATTGTTTAAGGAAAAGATTACAAGGAGTGTCATAACTCTCGTATAATGCTTATTTTGATGTTAAAACTTTTCGTCATATCACTTCTTCTTTTTTCCATATTATCGGATCACTTAAGCAACACCTTTTATATTAAAAAAAAATGATCACGTAAGTGTTAACTCTAATTTCAGATGCCAAAAATATAACGTTACATTACTTAATCAACTTGCTTGATCGATGTGGCTCGACGACATGCCTAATAAGTATTAATAGTCATTAACGACGTCATCTACATATTTTGACCCAAATATAAATCCTAATTTGGACAAATCATGCTCTTTTCCCAAATTCGAAAATCCTAAGTCAAAAATCCCAAAATTAAGAGCTGAATCTTGCAACAAGGAGCAGGAGCAGGACAAGCAGCTCAAATTGGGAAACCAAGAATCGGTTCAATGTGGACAAAGCACTCACATCGTCCCTGTTAAGAGATTCCTCCCATCGGCAGCGAATCTCAATTTCTTTTCTCCAAGCATCAAACAATAATTGTTCCCTCCAAGCATTGAGTCCTAATTATTTACAACTCGGATTGAGCAAGTGAGTGGGAGAGGATGACGATGGTGGGGGGGAGAGAGAGAGAGAAAGAGAGAGGACAAGCAAGTGAGCGAACGAACGAGGGCAAACGGCGACTTCAAACAGTGAACAGGAGCGAGTGTGAAGTCCAGGGGAAGAAACGATCGAGAGATATCTTTTTTTCTTCTTCTTTTTTAATATAGGGAATGACTTGGGGCGGATTGTTTAAGCGGAGACCGACCAACCACCTCGTAGTCCACATTGAACTTGGTTTAATTATAATAATAATAAAAAGAATAAACATTTCATTAAAAAAGCTACGTAGGATTTTTGATCGAAATTTAATGTCGGAGATACTTAAATTGTTATTTTTCTCCAATTTAGCATTTAAGTGATCTAAAGAAAAAGTTCTAACATCAAAATGAACGATTTACAAAACTTATGACACTTCTGGTATCTTTGCCCATTATTTTGTCTCCTAAACTAATGCGGCTGAGACGAGGATAAACATGAGCAAAACTCACAAAACTCATAGGAGTGCACACACGCTCAAAGGTGCAAATTAAGTGAAAATTCTCTCATAATTACATCTTTAAGCAAAAGGATAAGTATAATTACATGAAAAAAAGATACCGCATAAAACCCTACTCTGGGAAATTTGAAATGAAGCCTAACAGTTATTTTAAGTTTAAAATAAAACGTTATCATCTAAGATACCAATTAATGTCCGAAACGCTACAGTGAAGGAAATATAACAAAATAAACTAGATGGCATGTTCGAGGCTGCGAGTATGCATAAGGTTTTCATACTAAATAGTGACACCAAGGAGCAAATCGTCATTGGGACGAAATCACCTTATTTTAGGCAGAACAATGACGATTTATGACGACGTTAACATGGGTAAGTACAATTACAAGAAAACTGACTTATGCATTGTCCTGTGGCAGGCTTGCCTACCTTCTGAGTGCACACATAGCCGCACAGGATCGTAGTGCACTCCGGTAGCGCAGGGGCCGTAGTTGAACATGTTTCCGCTCTCACCATCATCACCTCATTGCCTGCATTTCAAGAAAGAAAGAAAAACGCAAAAATCAAACTTCAATTGTAGAGATGATTTATAAGTCTCAATATTATCTGTCCAAGACACCGCAGTTAGTATCTCCGCAAGAATTATATAAAAGAAAACATGTTGACATTATAGTGAAATACAAGAGACGTGACACAAAATTTAAAATAAAAAGCACTTTCTTATGAGCAAATTCGACTTACCAAAGCTTATTAAGAGAAAGAGGACGAGGAAAGACATGCTGAAGCCCTTCATCTTCTGGATCTTTTTGAAGTATACTGGGGAAGCTGCAAGGTTTTCAGGATGTGCAGTGATACATGCTGGGCTAGTGGGGATGCTGTGTTTTATATAGTCATTCATATCTCGCTATATAAGGCAATATATCATCTATCCACTCTCAATTTGTAATTTGGGAAACTGTGGATTATCATTACTGAGCTATTATGAATGAAAAAACAAAGTCTGGATCTCGCTACTATATATTGTTCATGACATTTACTAAAAATAAAATTCAGATATAAGTCCACATGAAAAAGGGCACACAGAATATAGAAAAAAAATCAATAAAGAAAGAGTAAGTGTCGATTGAAGTGAATTATGTCAAATTTCTCTAGAAAGGGGAAATCATTATTTAAAAAGGAGAAAGTGTGTCTTGAGTTTTTAGGAAAAAAAATTAAATTATTGCCTCTTTTGAATTACCACTTTGGATGTGCTTAAGTAAAGTGCATTTACTTATATTCTTATTACATATGGTTGGTTCTATTGAAATTTTGCGATGGAATGCTTTGGCGTTGCATTATCTAATATCAACAGAAGGGAGGAAAATCTTAATGTGATGCTAATGATGGTCTAGGTGATCTTTCGATCTACCTCTTTGTTAGGGTTTGGTTATTCATTTCATGACCCAATACCCTTTAAAATATGAATATAAAAATGAGAAAGCTACATGAAATGCACCGTAAACTAGAATTGAATATAGATATTCCTGGAGCAAATTGTTTAACCAGCTCTAAATTAATTGTACAAATGTTGATTCAGGTCACAAAATTTTTAATTTATCAATTTAGTCTTAAATATCTATAGAAAATTCGAGTCAATTTATGTGGAAATTGTTCAATCAGTTATAATTAGCATCTGCACAATAAGCTTAGGACTATTTGGGTAATTTTCTTAATATTCGAAAACTTTCAATGGGAGTTGGAATATTGAGGAAATTATGGACTGGTTCGCTAAAGTGAAGTCGGCTTGCTTTTTTTCACCATGAACTTATCCTCTTGTACACAAGAATGGTCCCCAAATCTGTGGGAGTTTGCTATCGGAAAATCAAACATGAGTACATAACTGATCAACCAAAAACACAAGACCAAATACAAGCTACAAGGTTCCAGAAGAAAAAATACGTTGGCGACAAGCAGTAAATCCTCGATTTATCTCAACAACAGCGAGCAAACTTCATCGCGCAAGAACAAGCATAAACACTTAAACAAGTTTCATAACTTCGCTTTAACTAATAAGCTCTAGGAATTATCAGCGACTGATTGCATGATTATTGAATTTATACCACCGTGCTCACTCATAGATCTATATAATCCAACTAACTACATGATCTCTATATATTTTGCCAAATCACTCACTGTTTTTCCTTTAGTTACAAGCTGAACGTGACTCACATCTCTACTGGTTCTTCTCTAGGGTTTCAACAAGAGACTTGATCTTTTCGACGGTCAATGGCTTCTCAAGGCACTCATCCAGACCCGCCGCGATGAAAGCTTCCTTGTGGGCTTCGGGGTTCCTCGAAGTCACTCCACGATCATGCTCTCTACTCCATCGCTCACACCTCCTTCACCACCTACATGTGCGAAAACAAGGACAACCTTCCCATTGTATTTGCAATTGATATTGGATATAAATTTGTGTCGAATATAAGATAGAAGGAAGAATTAATTAATTTTTACTTCAGGGCCATCCAAGATGGGCATCTCCATGTCCACGAGAATAATATCAAAAGATGAACCAGAAAGGTGAAGATCCAAGGCCTCCTTTCCATTTGTGGCAGTTTGAGTCTGGACTTGTTTTGCTACTTTGGCGTTGCTCATAAGCTTCTCATGTATCTTACGAATGAGCGCATCGTCATCTATGATTAACACGGATAACTTTCCTATCATCAATCCCGAACTATCACTGCCCGCATCACGTCCATTGCTGATGCTCAAGCTGGAGCATGCCATTGTCTCATGCCGCTGGAGCACTTAATCGAGCTGGATGATTTTCCAGGCAATTGAATTGAAAAGATTGAAGATCATATAAGTCGAGTTCGACATGTGTTCCTCCAATGTGGAAAAAATGATGAATGATCAGAAATAGGGTTAATCACAACCACTTTGGCATTTGCTTATGGTTGATTTTGGTCTTGCTTTTAGCATGCAGCCACTTTGGATTGTTAGCATGTCATATGCACGGCTTCTGGCAGACTTAGTTCGAGTAGCTCGGTTTCTTCTGTTCTCTTGTTCCCATGCTTCAAGTATAAAATGATGAAACGATAAATGACGAAAAAGAAAAAAGGGAAATTGTCCAAAAGTCCTAAATCTATTATATTTTTATCAATTTAGTCATAAACTTTTTAATTGCGTCAATTGAGTCATGAACCTTTTCACGTTTTGCCAATTAAATATATCTAGCTAATTTTAATAGAAATCACTAGTGTAGATGCTAGCCATTTTACGTGACACGACTAGCCTGACATGAACTATTTTTAATGATAATTTTAATTTTTTATTAATATTTCCCATTTTTCTTTTCTTTTTTTCCTTTTTCCTTTCTTTTTATTATTTCCCTTTTTCTTTTTGCTAGTGGCCAATCACGGGCAAAGGTTGGCCTTACCTAGGCGAGGTTGCCCTCACCGCCACAAGCAAGGGCCCCTTACTAAATATGGCAAGGCTGACACTCACCCAAGAGAGGACGGCCTTGTTAGGCGTTGCTTGGGTGAGGGTTGGCCTTGCCAATGAACAACCTTTCCATGGCCACTACCATGGGAGATTTACAAGCTTTGTGATAGAGCTCCCATGGTTGTTGTCTATCAAAAAGCTCGCCAAGCTCACACGAACCTCCCATGGCCACAAGCTCCGTAAGTGAGAGGAGAGAGGGTGGGTCATCGACTCGAGGAGCTCGGCAAGGGTGGGCCTCGCTGGTTCGTCAACTCAAGGAGCTTAGTGAGGGTGGCCCTCACCCAAGAAACACCCAATGAGGCTGCCTTGAGTTAGGTGATGATTAGCGTCACCAAATCTAGCAAGGGGACCCGCCGGTACTCGGCCTCGCCTAGGCGACCAACCATGCAAGGCGGAAAAATAAAATTAAAATTAAAAATTAAAAAGGGGGACAAAAAACTAAAGGAAAAAAATAAAAATATTAAAATAGCATTAAAAAATTGTTCATGTCAATACCAACCATGTCACGTAAGATGACCAGCTCAACGTCATTAATCTCCCACATGCTTTAACATAATCTAAAAAAGTTTAATAATTAATTAGCAAAATTAGATGGCTTAAAACTGAATTGATAACTGCAAAACATGTTACTGTAGCAAAGTACTAAAGTAATAGGTTAGGGAAGTCACTATTTATTTACTATTCATATCAACTAGAATAATTCCTTACTAGGAATCGCAAAGCCTCTATGCGTTTAAAGACTCATGAGCTTGGTTTTTATTACTTGTGACCTCTTAATACCTATAAAAGGCAAAGATGATGTAATGTTTTGGACGGAATCTCTTGAAGTAAAGTGTGTGCTTATGCAAATTCTCTCCATGTCTCTCTAAACATTTTCTTCTTCTTTAGCTTGGTAGGATCCTTTGAGAAATGAAACTTGGTTAAGTTAGAGATGTTACTATCCTAGCATCTTTGAGGGTTTCTATGCTGTGATCCAAATTTTCGGGTTGGTCACAACTAAAAGATAGTCCCTGGAAGGCTTGAACATAGGTTTGCCTGTTGTAGGATACCGTACCTACTACAACCGATCTAGTCTTCCCTAATTCTAAGCATAGATCCCCTCATCCCTTTGTGAGATCAAGGCATCCCACATGCTTTGACTGCTTGAGGCAGGTTCTGAAGAATCTTCAACTTCCACAAAGGAGAAGTCAGACCAAATAATACTATTCAACCAGTTGAAATCATTAATAAGAGATTTGAGCAATTAGAAGGAAAAACGGCTTGGTCCTACTATCTTGAAGACCATATTCAAATTCCTCCATAATCGATCCTTCCAATTAATTCAAATTAAAAACCAGATTCAATATCTCTTTCATCATCCTCCTCTTTTTCAATCATTGCTATTAAATCATTTCCTATTATACCAGGCACCCCTTCAATATTCATGGCTGATCCTCCAAATCAGAAAATGAATTCAAATCCTTCTTAACCAGAAGATATCCAACCAAATAACCCATCTCAAAATCCACTTTCTTCTTCCAAATAGTTTTTTACTATTGATGATATTCCTTATTCGAAATAGCTAGAAAGATTTGAAGAATTTCATTCTTGGCTAAAACTCGAAATCTCACGAATCATGACAAGTATGAAATCCTTCTCAAATGTGTTATAAGGTTTACTCGAAAGTCTTAAACACTAGTGGCAATCAATCCCAGAAAATGACCAAGTTCAAATCTTGATTTTTGCAGACTTTGGCCAAGCCATGGCAACCATCTACCACTTTTTCATAGGAAAACCCGCCGATCTTACTAAGCTCACAAGAAGAGAATATTTTAGAAGAAAATGTTGTCCTCTCCAAAAAAGACATCTCGAGAAATGCTCAAACTCTTCTATGGCCTTGAAGCTGATGCAAATCTAAAATAGGTTTTCCTAATCTCTATTCCTAGAGAGCTTAGCAGCAAGTTGAGAGAACCTTTCTCAACAAACAAAGGAGAATTGTGGATATTCCCTTTGGAGAAATACAGCAAGAAGTCCGTCTCTACCTCGATGATTTGTGCCTCAAATGTCAGATGATGAAAGCCTACATCAGAGACAGTCGAGAGCTTAATGGTGCTTGCTCACGCTGGCATTTAAAAATGTTCTAAATATGATTGTGATAGTTCTTGTGGAAAACCTTTCAGGAAGAAAATGCATTTTAAAAAATACTGGGTGGGGAAGGTCCAAGCATGGATCTAAGCATTTCCAGAGAAAGAAAAATGGGGATTCCTACAAACAAACAAAGATCGCTCAAACAGTAAGAAAGCAACTCAATACTTCATCTACAACAAAAAAAGGTCATTTAGCCAAAAATTGCTCCTAGGCAAAAAAAATGTCAAAACCACTTGATTCACCACATTGAAATTAAGAATGGTGTTTCACTTTAAAATGATGATATTAAATCATTATTTTCCATTAATGAAGACTCATTTGAGTAAACTTTTTGTGTCATTCCTTGTCATCGAACCCCTAGTGGAACTAATTTTGATTTAGACTATGAAGATCTTTTCCATATATACTCTAGTCAAGTCTATTGTCCTCATTTTTATATAAAAGTCATCACCTCAAAGTTTACTAAACCAATCAAACTCATTGCTCTTATAGATAATAGTGTCAGTTCTTCAATTCTAGACACAAAGGTTCTTTCTGAAAAATACTGGACTTTATATGTTCGGTATTTCAATTCTATCTCAAGAGATACTTTTGTTATAAATGTGCGAACTACACCCGTAACTATCTAGTTCTTTCCACCATGTTCTATAACCACTAAAATCCTTAGATCTAGTCTCCCCAACAAAGATTTGATCATCGGTTGGGATGTCATGACTCAAATTCCTCAACTCCAAATCATTCTTGAAAAAATGCCTTAAGTATAAAGACAAATTCTCTTAATTTGTCAATATCCAACAGCTCTTTTCCATCCAAATGAATTTATTGAATCCAATCATACAAAAATGGTTAGAATTCTATTCGGAATCTCATTCGACTTCTCTCAAAAGTGTCCCTATTCTTTGTGGAAAAATCCAGAATTCTTTGTTCGTCTTCCTTTCAAAAAAAAATGAAAGCATAAATCACATCAAGGCAAGTCATATGGAATAAACTCAGAATATCTTGCTATTGCTCAGAAAGAGTGCTCAAAGCTGTTACAGCAAGGCCTTATTAAAATCTCATATTCCAAATGAGCCTGTGAAACTTTTTATGTTAATAAACTAGTCGAGGTGAATCGAGGAAAAATGCGACTAGTAATCAATTACCAGCCCCTCAACCTCTTCCTCCAAGATGACAAGTTCTCTTTACCCTCTCAAAATTCCATTTTTGCTGAATTATCCAAAACCCACATTTACTCCAAATTCAACATCAAAGCTGGATTTTGGCAACTAGGCATTCATCCTGAAGACAGACTTAAGATAGGGTTCTATATTTCAAACTAGTATTCTCAACGGAAAGTTCTCCCTTTTGGCCTCAAAGTAGCCACATCCTTATTCCAAAAGACCATGTGTCATATTTTTTTAGCCAATCTTGTCAAATATAGTAGTCTACATTGATGACATATTGCTTTACAGCCCTAATGAGGAATCCCACTACCAAACATTGGGCAAATAGAAATTGAATTTTTAATATGCACCTCAACAAAGGTACATACTATCCAGGGCCGTACATTGCTCGGGGAATTGTTAAATTTCCCAAAAGAAAATTTCACGACAAAGCAAGTTCAACAATTTATTGGGATAATCAATTATCTCTAAGACTTTGTTTCCAACATTGCGAAATTGTTGCTTCCATTACAATTTATGCTGAAGAAAAATTCCCCGCCTTAGAGTAAAGCTTAAACCAAAGCAATTACCGAGCTAAGAGATGTTATGTAGAATCTTCTCCCATTATAAATACCATCCACTGAAAGAGAATCCTCCAAACCGATGCTAGTAACGAATACTGGGTAGCCATACTGTTTGAAGAAATTGAAGGTAAGTGAAATCTTTGAGCTTACGAAAGTGAAAAGTTTTTTCAAGGAAATATAGGCAATAATGAATGGGATAAAAAGTTTGAATTCCATCTTATTGGTCATCATTTCCTATATAATTAGATATGGCATATTTTTCCAAATGACCAAATTCAAATAGAAGCAGATTCCATACTCTTAATCGCTTTCGATGGATCGAATGATTTTCAAAATACTATTTTGAAACTAAACACATTACAAAAGATCGGGTACACTTTTCCTCAGTAGGAAAAGTACAAGATTGAAAGAATGCAAGATTGGCCAAATTTGGAATATCCTCATAAAATCATTAAACAAATCCAAAATGACATCCTCGCTAAAAATCTTGATAATCTCATGTGGCAACATCATGCAAATCTATTCAGATTTCATGGAGGCTTAATTCTTTATCATTTCGGATTAAACTCTAGGTATCCATTTATCCATCCATTAATTTGGAAAGAAGATGATTTCTCTTACCAGCTTCAATGGTTGTTTTGGTACTTAATCAATAAGTACTTAATAACTATTAAGCTCCCCACCAAAAATTCATTGTCAAGTTAGACAAATTGATCGCGCTTCAGCGTAACCATGGAAGTGAAAGCGACAGGAATTGTAACATCCTCGATTTCGAGCCCGTAAGGATCGGCCATAATGTAACATGCTCAACTTCGAGCCCTTTATAGGGTAAAAGAGAAGTCTAAACTCAATTTCACCAGTTAAGCCCGGTTGCATTCGGCTTTATCCAATCATGGCTTAGGCACGAACCTCGGGCCAAATAAAGTGATCAATTGTGGTTAGACTCGATTGGAACCCCTTTGCCATTCACACACCATTCTCCCATTTCGCTCCTTTCTCTCGGCCTTGCATCACTAACCCTTCAAGCTATTCAAGTTAGTTCTTGAGGTTTGCCAAGGTAAGTAAGATTCCTCATTTTCCTCTAAGAAAGTAGATCCCATCGTTGAGGCTAGTTAAGTGCGCAATTGTCAAGCCATGGGTGGTGTGCGATGTCTTTTGTTCGATCTTGCTTGCTATTAGACATAGCCGTGTGCTTGAGTCATTTATGTTCAAAATGAAATCGACGTTCGTTCGGACTAAGTTCATCCCGAGGCAAAGTTGCCCAAGCCATAAAGCCTTGGTTTTGGCATAAATAGGATGCCGGTTCCAAGTCTCGCTTGGTGCAGGAATCGCCCAAGGCCACAAGGTCCTAAGTCGACATTAAGGCGTGTCAATCTTATACCTTGATCGGTACAAGGATCGCCCAAATCCACGAGGTCTTGGTGAAGCATCAAGCATGCCGATTTCCATAGTTTAAATGGACACGGGGACTATGTGCTTGGCGTTGAATGAAACCGCAAGCCGAGGGTCATTCTTGATACATGTGTATTCACATCGGGTTGGAGCCAAGGTTTGTCAAGCTTGGGATCGTCACTAAAGCGAGGTGTACCCAAGCCTCGAGGTCTTGGATCGATATCGAGGTGTACCGTTTCCGAGCCTTGTTCGGTGAGGGGATTGGTGCTAAGTGATTGATTCAAGTTACGAACCAAAGATCATTCTCGAATGAATGAGCATGCCTACGGGCCATGCATGTGTTGACTAAGAGAAAAGATGAGAATTGACTTGTGTGATGCACTTAAGAGGAAAAAGCACTTGTTGTCACATAGCGTTGGCGGCGATACCTCATTCATTGAACGGGATGCTCTAGTTGAGCCAAGAAGCCCATAAAAGTATGGGATGCCTAGTTTGATGGCTGGATACCTTGGTTGAGCCAGAATGAGCCTGAAAGTATGGGATGTTTGGCTTGATGGTTGGATGCCTTAGTAGAGCTAGGAAGCCCCTGAAAGTATAACATGCATGGCTTGATGGCTAAATGCCCTGATTGAGCTAGGAAACCCCTAAAAGTATAGGAAACCCCTGAGAGTATAGGATGCCTGGCTTGAGGCTGGATGCCCAGCTTGTGGCTGGAAGCCCCTAAAAGTATGGAAAGAACCGTTGATTTGGTTAATGAACTTATTGAACATGTTACTATGTGCTGCTGATAAGCTTGTTTGGTAAAATGACTTATTTGGTAAGTTGAAAGTGGATCACAAACAAATAGTCGAAAAGTGGCAATAGACTTGCAATTGATTTGCCATCGACACTGTTTGTGAGTGTTGTACTTGCTAGGTTTTGATAATGAGATGCTTTCCTAGTAGAGAACTGGGAGCTATAGTCACGCTAGAGGACTATAAGATGCATGGATGCCCTAGTAAAGTCAGGAAGCCCCTGAAAGTATGGGAAGCCCTTGAAAATATAAGATGCATGGCTTGATGGCCGAATGCCCTAATTGAGCCAGGAAGCCCCTGAAAGTATAGGAAGCCCCTGAGAGTATAGGATTGCTAGCCTGAGGCCGGATGCCCAGCCTACGGTTGGAAGCCCCTAAAAGTATGGAAAGAACCGTTGATGTGGTTAATAAACTTATTGAACATATGTGTTGCTGATGAGCTTGTTTGGTGAAATGACTTATTTGGTAAGTTAAAAGTGGATCACATACAATTAGTTGAAAAGTGGCAATAGACTTGCGATTTATCTGCCCTCGACACTATTTGCGAGTGTTGTACTTGCTAGGTTTTGATGGGAGCTATAGTCACACTAGAGGAGATAGGATTTCCCTTGAACTATGTGGAAAACTTGTACTGTGATGTAACAAGAAGAGAAGGCCCGTAGATAAATGGCTTATAAAAGTCTTATTATAATATAAATTAGTGTATTATGTGTGATGTATGTCCCGGTCTTCCAACTGTTGTTTATCCGGTGAGTTGTTTATTCCCATTTTCGCATGTGCATGATAACAAGATAAAAAGAATTGAGACGGCGATGAGCCTGGGACGTCGTGAAAATAACCCTTGTTGCTTGTGACCCTGGAGATGTGGTTGGGGTCATGACAGGAACCTCCTAAGTGTTTTTAATTGGTTTTATCCTCCTACTTAGAATTGCCCCTCGGCCAGAACCAAAAACACATACGGTTATGTTTTTCTGTCGACCATGAACTTTTGTGAGACATAATGGTACTCTTACCGATGCACTAAAAGAAGTAGGAACCATCACCTACAAGCCTCAACCACATCTTCAAGAAGCTCGTATCTACAAATCATTTTCTAATTGCGTCGAATATATTGAATACAACTATAGAGAACTATAGAGAGTCTTAAGCCAAGAAAACCATACCATTCCTAAAGAAGTATGGAAGTACTTTACACCCATCCCATGGGACCACTATGGTCTTGTACCTAAAGCCAGACAAGCACTTGAATAATTCAAGTAAGCACAGAGTCAAGCAAAGACACCTCCATCACAAGAACAAGAAATGGCGAACATGAACGATCATGTATAGTTCCCTTAGGAATCCTATGCTCAGGCATCCTATGCCCAATGGAGAGGTCCTCTATCTCTAAGTTGGTTTCGCATTTCTATCACATCGATTTTGTCTCTTCTAGTAGAGGTTTTTGCAAGAGCAGTAAAGATCAAAGTACTTTGTGGCAGTGGAAGAGAATACTCCGTTCAATGATTTCCTGAGGATATTCCAAGCTTAGTTGGTCAAGAGTTATTTTAGGTAATATGAACAATAATTTCCCTAGCCTATTACTACAATACTTTGCTACAGTGACCTATGCTACAATAACTTTCGCCTGGGCTTTGTAGTTGGGTCAACTTTATCAAGAGAATTTTTGTACAAACACTAACAAAAATTATCCCAAAAACAATGCCCATAATGGCCATTGTAGTAATTGACAAGATTTCCATTACTCTAGAAGTATTTGACAAGCTTTTTTGGATCTGACTCAGAGATTGATTCTAGAACATAAGGTTCAATCATAAATAGAGGTTCACGGTTGTGAGATAGCATACCTACTACAACAACTGACCTAGTCTTCAACTTTCTGGACAATTTTCTTAAAGAAAATTAGGTATTAAAAGGGCATCAATTGAATAATTAATGTAATTAAGTCCTCAACCCTGGATCTTTGGTTGCATAAGAAGTGAGGTATCTCCATACCTCACTTAATTTCTGGCCGATCATAATAGGCTAGTGGTGTTTCCCTCATATATGATTATCACAAGGTTAATAGAATTAGAATGAATTTCCAAATGTTGCACGAGGTAAAAGTTTGAAAGAGCAAGTTAGATACTAAAAGGGCATTAGTTAAATAATTAGTGTTATCAAGTTTCCAACCCTAGATTTTTAGATACGTAGGAAATGAGGTATTCTCCCATACCTTGCTTGGTTTCTAACTGACCACAAGAGGCTAATGGAAACTTCCTTATATATGATTCACATAGGATTAATAGAATTAATATGAATTTTTCAATGTCATGCAAGTAAAGGATTGGGAGAGCCTACACCAATTGAGGACCGTTGATCCTCAATTTGACACTACCTTTAAACTTGTCTTCCTCTGTTTAGAGGGCGGAACAATCCTAATCAACAAATTGTCATGTAATTACGAGAAAATCTACGATTCTAGCACGCATGTTTGTAGAATCCGATAGCTTTCTTGCCAATCCTCACAATGTAACCTGATTTGTCGATTGGGTCGTGTTTGTCCAATTTATTATCGATAACATTTTATGTCTACATATTTTCACAACTGAAAAAAATTTCTTTCTTTCTTTTTTTTTTTTTTTTTTGTTGTAAGAGATGCAAATAATCATTTTTTAAAAAATAATTTTAAAATATTCTTTTTCTTTACGAAACAAACACACCCTAAAAGGAAGAGGGAGAGGAGGAAGATGTTGAAATTCCTTGTCTTATCAGTGCTTATCACATAAATCTTTAGAGCTGCAAGTCTCGGGTATTTGTGGCATGGACATACAGCTGGGGCTCTGTTGAGTTTATGAAGGTTCGTGTCCCACATCATAAGGCAATAGGAAGAGTAGTATCAGACTATCAGTCAATATTGAGAGAAACCATATGATTAACGGTTATGATGGATTTGAGCTATATGGATCGAGATCCATACAATGTTTTGTTCATTATCAAAGGTAATTTAGCAGATTTTAAGGTGTGCGTCTATCCTTTCATTGATTTCCCAATAATGAGAACTTTTTCCTGCAAATAAGGAGTATTTCTCAACTGCTAGTTGCATAGCCCTCGTTTTGCACATGCATATGTTGACGTGCGCTTTCTTTTTTTTCTTTTTTCTTTTTTTTGTAATTGTATTTGTATATGTTTTTTAATGTTGTTATCCATTGAGTGCATAAAGTACAAAAATAAATTGTAAAGTTGGAACCCATGATACAAGTTAGAAAAATAGAAGTTTGACAGCTATCATCACTAATTTTTCTTTTTTATTTAGTTAAGTGCCGTATCATTTGAAAGTAACTTTTTCAACGGTCAAGCTAAATCTCAACGTCAACTTATCTATCCAGTATTTAAGAGATCCAATTGTTAAGATGAATGGGCTTCGAAAGTAAGAGCAAGCACGTGTAGTCCTCCAACAAAAGGAGAGAAATTCACCTTCCCCGTCCTGTACGCTATACAGCTTTTGACTACACTAGAGATCATTTCTCTTGTTGATGGTGAATTAACGACTTTTTCCAGCTTGTAATGTTCATACATTGGCCTTGACCAGCTTGTACGCTTATACATTGGCCTTGACCTAACATGGTCGTTTCGTTTGTTTACCACACTCGGTTGAACCGGATACAACCCTCCAAGGGAATCAATCGCCCATCTGAGAGACGAGACATGAAGGTCATGTTCCGCCATGCTCATTCCGCTAAATTAACTCCATTTTCAGGGGGAGAAAGGGAGGAAACAAAATTCAAATCGAGGAAAAACAGAACTGGAAAAAAAAAATTGTTCAGCTAAGTGGTGTTAAAGTGATCGGTAGTGAGGGGAGGATCGACAAGCTTAAACAACTGAGTAGCGGTAAAAACTCCCACTGCCCTTACACTCGTGCTTGCTATGCCGCTGTATAAATCACCATATCTTACTACTACCACCATTTTGTACTTCTTTTCCAGAATCAGTTCAACCACGCGACCAATGGATGTCCTGGTAGTAACACAAGGAGGTGGACTTCTCATCATGGCTGATAGCGGAGAATTTAACTGCACAAAATGCACATCGCATTTAGCACCTGATGAAGGAAGTGGTCGGACAACATAGCTAAGCAGGCAGATCTCTCAAACAACCGCAGAATTAGACGCCTTTTTCATCTGACCCTCCAAACCTCCTTATGGGATCTAGTATGAAAATTGTTGTAGAAATCGGATATTTATTTTTATGAGTACTTCCAGTCAAACCATGCTTCATACCAGAAAAACTCAGTCTTCATTAAGCCATATCTATTTCAAGACCAATTTCATATTATTAAGTAAAATCACACAAAAGTTCTGCTAAAATGTCAGACACTACTAATGCAGACAGAAGACAAATCTGGAGTCCAATGTTAACAGGGTTAAATTGCATCTGAACACAACCACAAGCAGAGAGATGTCCGCCCCTCTACCCAACAAGCTCTGCAGATAATTAGAAAGCAATTTCTTCAAGGTAAAGCCTCAAGACAGTTGAAGCTGAAAAGAAGGAGCTTACCTCATTACAATCTTCACGATGCAAGAGCCCTATGCAGCTACCCCAGTCATCTACAATAGGGACTACTGAATCCCTAAAGAACCGCATAGTCACTTTCTTCAGAAGCAGAGTACCTGGTAGCGGCCTAGCTGCTTCAAACGTGCATCATGATACTTTTAATAGGTTCGTATAAAGATACCTACACAGGAAAAAATGGTTTTATGGGGCAACTTTAAATTGTTGTTCAATTGTGGACTGTGATGCAGATAAGTCAAAATACAAGACAGCCAGAAGAGAGAACATGAAATAAACTGTGGCAATTAGCACGAATATTCGACAAATTTGCTATTTGACTTTCTAGAATAGCTACTCCATGTACCTCCTGTATCAGCAACAATTACAACTACAATGAAGACAAAGAAGACCAGATGGTAAAGAGAAGTTTAAATTTAAGTGTTACTATAATTAGAGCTACATATGAGATTGCATGTTTTTGGCATGCAACTTTGCATCGACAGTCATCTATCAATCGAGTCTTTGTAGCAGATCGCTTATAACTGTAATATGGAGTTCAACTATACATGGCCATCCTTAAAGTTGCAGTAGAAAACTTCTGATAATTTTGTCTAGTCAAGTTTTCAAATTCTTCCCTCTCCAATTTCCTCAATTTTTTTTCTCAAAGGTTCAAATTCTATAAAAGTACCCTACTAATTTTTTTCAGCGTAAGAAATTGCGCCTCTTTCATTACCCCGCCTTCATTCACCCCCTTTATGCCCCCAATGCCTTATGCATGCACAACCTCATGTAAGAGGTTTACATTTGCTTGTTTTCTTTTTCGTTTCTCATACTCCAGTTTGAGAGATTATCTAGCTTATCTTCTACACATGACCTTATTGCCACCAACATTTTTGTCATTCCTCCTCTCCACTTATTACTTTAGCTCCCACAAGGCAGCCATAACTTTTGCTTTCTTATTACTTTAGTTCTTTCACAATTCCATCTATATGTCTTGCAATACTTTTTTAGCAAGTTGCAGAATTTTGAGTAAGGTCTACATTTAGCAACCCAAGTAGTACGGTGAATACTTATCTCCCATCAAATTTTCTTTTCTACAATTTCATTTATGGTGCCGGTCTTTCTTGCCTTCCTGACTTTTTCACACCCACATTATCTTCCTTTTATTCATTCTTCATCTTGAAATAAATTCACTAATCAATATTCACACTTTGTCTTTGACCATAAGCTTCTTGAAATGCTTTCACCCACTGTTCTTCAGCAAATCGTGCATACAGTGCTCATAAGGAAAAGAAGTGACAATTTTCACACAAGTATAGTTGGTGAGATAGAATGTACTCAATACCCTAGGAAGTAAGTGAGGACTGAACAAGGAGTTTGCAGTTCCCAACAAAGCCTCTATGTGCATAGCGACCTGCAATTCAGAAGGCAGTCCACTCAAAAAAAAAAAAAGTAAAAAGAAGAAACTGCTGGACTAAAGAAAACAAGAGACCGATTAAATAGACCAAAAGTTAAATAATGTCATCATAAGCCAACTTTGAAAAGTGTCTCCAAGGACAGTCCGGTTCAAATTTAAGGTGTCCATAGGGAGGATTCCACAGTTTCTTTGCTCATCAGATTTTGATTATGGAAGCACCGAGAAGAGGCCATTTGCAGCATTCCAATCATGGAAGATAGGATTCCAAAACTTATATTTTCTGCTCATTAACTTTTAGATACTAAACACCAAGAAGAGGCCAAGTTACAGCATTCTAATCGTATGTATACCAGATCAAGCTAAATTAAGAAGAAATCTGGAGTCGAACAAAAAAATCTATGAATCATGATACAAATTCAATAGAAGCCATTCAGCATATAATTCAAAGAACACATCCAAAATCTCATACCATGCCCCCTCGACTTGTCCATGATATTGCCTTCCACCTTCTCATGATGTCATGTAGGGTCCGTACAGCAATATCTACCTGAAAAAGAGAGCCATAACAATGAGTTTAAGGAGTTCATTTCCCAATGAATGTAGAATTAATGAAACACTACGTGTGTCCTGACAAATTCTAGTGGTTTAGAATGCAAAGCAAAACCATGCCTAATCAAGCAACAAGAGCATGTAATACAGAGAAATCCCATTGAAAAAGATGTTAATCATCTATACAGCAGTACTTGTAGGAAAGCTTCATTACTCTACTTCTTAACGGGCAACTAACACATTTCAGTAAGAAATAAGTTTTGAAAAGGGTAGCTACAGACACTGTGACAGTCTTATGTTGAGCCCACATTGAGCGAGATCCAGTACCTGACCATCATTGAAAGCAGCCTCCATGAGAAGGTGATCTGCCTCTTCTTGAACATTATAGCTAATGGTTCCAGCACAATCAGGCCACATGCGCCTATGCAGAAGTCTGACCATTCCATAATCTCCTCTAGCAGCTAAGGCACGCATCATGGAAAGATATAGGTGGGACTTTGGTTTCAAGTCTGAATTCTGACCAGCCCGTTTTAATATCTCTCCAAAAACACAAAAAGCACCTACGCATAGGACAAATGCAAGTAAAAGAAGTCAGTGGACCTTCTTTATGGTGGCTGATTAATGTACCTTCATCTAGTTTACTAGAGGAAGCAGCTAGATACATAAGTCCTCAAACAAATGACAAGTTGATCCAAATCATAACCTCAACTTCTATAACTTCTATGCAAATACTAATAAGTAAAACAGCATATGCGCACAGACAGATCAAATCCAACAAAACTTTCCAATTGATCTCCAAAGAGCTTTCAATTAAAACAAAAATAAATAGGAACATAGTTCCAATAAAAGGAACCCATGGACCATATTCTTCTCCAATCTGAGTTTTGCTATTGATTATTCCATCAAAATATACTTGCCATTTATCATTACTATAAACATCTTTCACATGCAGATACCTTTGATCGATCCACAATTCAGCAATGCATCAACTGTTGCTGTGTAAGCAGTCCGATCCAAAACCAGATCATTACGTGATTTCATTTCACATACAATCTTCTGAACTGAAACTAAATCCATGGAGTGCCCAAAACCCTGTAAAGAAAAGCTTGAATGTCAGATAAATCAACAAATATTGAACAAGCAAAAAACATGCTGCAACAACCATTTGAATCCATATGTGTTTCAGCATCGTATGGTAGAAAATGAACCAACTAACTGCATTTTAGTCTTGCTGGTCCAACTCTCAAGCATTTATGCTCTGAATCCTTCATTGGTGTCAGAAAGGAACATTAAAGATGTGTCAGGCCCATTAGAGAAACCAATACAGATCATGATGAGAACACCATTTTGTCTACTCCAAGTAATCAGGTTTTCAATCTTTCACTGAAATTCTTGCTAGTGGAAAAGGATTTCCACAAACACATGGAGTTAGAACACCAACTTAAAAACAGTTGAAAAATTACATTATTCTGTGGCAGCATGGTGGGAGAAGAAGAAAACTTGGTCTGTTTGCTTGCTTTAATTAAGTTCCGGTGTAAACTGGACCCACAAAGACGAGAAAGGTCTGAAATTAGAAATCCAATGATGAGCACTGGGATTGGCCACTGAGTTAAATATTAAGAAGTGAGGACTTTCAATTACAACCAACATTAAAAGTTCGAAGTAGAATAAGTCTACAGTTTTCTAAGGATGAAGACAATGATTAAGAGACTATTTTGACAATTTTATGTGATATGCTAATATACATTTTAGACCTGTTTTTCGACAACTTAAGCTTATGGGACAAATGGTCATCTAACATGGCATAACAGCTGTACCCTTGCTGGAGGACACATTGCAAGCATGGTGTGTTCTTCATTTTTTTTCAAACCGTACTGGTGAGGGAACAGGTTGAGCAACTTGTGTGCGGTTCAACTAGTTGAAACTCCACTTTGACCGCTTAGTTGATATATGGTAGATAACATGTATTTAGTTCACGAAAAAGTATACAACACATGCATCCCAGGCCTTCAATTGGCATCCCCTTTAAGGTTCCACTCCTCCTTTGGGTGATTTCCATTGCATGTTTTACTACAATAAAACTGGCTCAAACATTATGACAGCTGAAAACAATACGCTCTATGTTTTCCTTTATAGTACCATCATTTTGTTCAAAATGCAGAAGCACAATACCAAAACCAAGGAGTATATGTAGGAAAAGAAAACCAGTTCAGATCATCCAAGCCTTTGACTTCGATTATAGCCCAAAGTTTGCATCAAGCCAGCCAGATGGATTTTTCTATCTTGATTGTTGGTCAATTTTACTTTTTGTTTATAACAGGTTTACTAAGCAATTACACTGCAGGACTCTATATTGAGGATGTTCTGCCCCTTTCACAGTATCAAGTCCCTTTAAGCCAAGTGAATTGCTTTTCTAGAAGCTCTTAGCATTGTAGATAAGAAATTCAAGTGGTGACAGGGAGAACTGTTTGGTGGTGGGTTGGCTTCAACCACAATAGAAAAGAGTGTCAAAAAGAAAGTATGACGACAGAACTTAAAAAAGTAAAATTAATCAGATCGGCAGCAGTTGGCAGCAGTTTTATCTTCTGGGAATATAAGGATCTTCCCGAAATCAAAATTTCTTTCTCTAGGTTATTGATTTTGCTCACTAAAATTCATCTCAAATTTAAGCATATGTAAATATGAGAAGTGATCAAACTCTTACAAAAGAAGAAAAATTTCAAACTGAGACATGGACTGGTTAGTCCGTAGGGGTAATCCTATTCTAAACATATGACCTCAGTTCCAGGCCCAACTACCTAAAATATATAAAGATTTAATTTGCTGCAGCAACTTTGCTGGGAGCTCTTCCCTCCCTTCTCTTTATTTTGAGTCATGATGATAGCTTCAAAAGCTGCTCGTCTTTTCTTGTGGCACCAGACATATTAGTCGGTCACTCCTCTGTATGTGTTCTCTCCACATTCTCCTTCCCTTTTGCCAATGGAAATCAGTCTTGCTTGCCAGTTTTCCTTCTCTGACTAAATTACGGTTTCTTATGCAAAAATAAGGAAAAACAAAACTAACCTTAAGCAAAGTGGTGTAAGTTACTGCATCAGGGAGAATCACCTCGTAGCCATTCGTCTCTCCTTTTTCCTGGAAAGAAGTTAACTTGAGAAATAGGAGGAAAAAATAGATCTTTGGAGCTAAAAGTATAGTAACCAATTATCTAACATTGTCAAATTATCAAGATTCAGACTTCAAACTAGCCCCTAAAGTAAATGTTCTAGACCTTCATTTCCTCGAAAAAACACATAGCTGCATCAAGATTTCCTGTTTTTGTGCATGCGAAGATTAGAGTATTATAGGTTAATCTATCAGGATCCAATCCTTGGTGTGACATCTCCTCGTGGACATTTAAAGCTGCTTGGGGCAAACCGGAGTTTATGTATCCCTGGCATATACAGAAAGCAGAGTCTTAAATCAGCATTCTCTTCCAGTATTAGTTACAACTTGCTCTAATAAGACAATAAAGCATGCACACTCAATAGGAAAAGTAGATGCTTCATATCTAAAAAGGTGGCATTCATACCTTCATCAATAAGTTGTACATTAGAATTGAAGGTCTGCCACCCTCATGTAACACATAGCCATATCGAGCAAGAAGACCATTAGCACGGCGTAGATCTCCTGCACTAAAACAGTGCAAGCGCAACATTGGAAAGGACACTGAAGCTCGCAATGATAAATAAATGAAATAATCTGCCCTCCGTCAATGAGGATAACATTGCTTTATCTAGTATATTTATTAGTGATTCAAGCAGACATATCCACACAAGCTACATGGTTGTCTCAGAGAGTCAGAACCACAAATGCAAGTACCAAGAAGCTGGCACAATCTTGTGGCTCAAAACAGCAAAGGAGATATTTATAAAAATAACCTTAATGAAGTTGATTGAAACAAATCAATAGTAAGCTTATGCAATTGCACTTTTAGTCAACAAGCAAAAAACAGATACTTCAATGAAGAATTTGTCACAACAGCCTCAATTAAGCTGATTGAAATTGAAACAATTAATAATAAGCTCATATAACCCACGTTATCACTGAACAAGCCAAAAAATTAAGCAGTCAAGGGCCTGTTTGGATAAGAAAACTGGTTCACCTTTCAATAAAAATGGAACAGCACCAAAAAGACAAGAAGAACAACAACAACAAAGAAGAAGAAGTTGTTATCAAAGTTGTCATTGTGAACAAAAACGCAGTTTCCTATTAAATAAAAATCGGCTTCTTTACTTTGGAAACAAGACAACCAAATGGGTTTATAAGATGTAGTTTTCACTGACAAAACATGGAATTCAAAATAATGGAATAATTAAAAGGCTTTCCGGAAGCACATGGGCCCTAGATATTGCAAAGAAAGGGTCTGTTTGCAGTTGGCAATTTTCAGTCCTCCGTTTCTGCATGCATCAGAAAAGGAGTGCACATCCATGTATATAACAATAAGAGGTTGATGAAATCTAGAAAAGCTTATGGACACAATAGAAGACATCTATTTGTGGTGCATTTTCATTAATTATTACATCATAACAGACTAGATTAAAAAAAAAAGAACGATATTAATAAGAGGACTGTAACTGAAAATTAGGATAATCATATATTTCTTAAAATTCATCATAAGCAATTGTCTTCAACCAAAAAAAATCATAAGCATTCATCTTCTCACTAAGTTCATTCTTCAGATTGCCCAAGATATGATGAGAACAGTTGGTCCATTCTCCTCAATAACAAGGAAAGGGATATCAAAGAGCATCAACCATCTTTGCAAGATGTAATTGATCAAGCTCATTTTTATCCTATCCTTTTTTTGAAGATTAACAATACAATCCATGATGGAATATCCCCTATGTTGAGAGGTCTCCAAGGATTGTCCATGTTTTAAAATACTGGGTAGCGCTAAAAAGAACGGTTAGACATTTATGATTTTAATAATTTAAAGCTGATATTAGAGAATTATCCTACATTCCCTCTTTCTTCTCCTACTAGATGGCTGAACAAGGGTAAAATATTTATAGCAAGATGATCTTTTGTCAAATTTAAAGAGAATTCAATAATGATCTAATTTCAGTTTTTCCTGATGTGATGAGTTATGTGTACTTTAAAAAAATCACGATTTGTTTTTGGCGATAAGTGCTTCTATATCTACTTTTAATTTTCCCAACAGGTATGGGGTGATCTCCCTCCTATACACTGATCAAGAACTTATCCCTGCAAATATTTACACATATGTAAGATTATTGCCAATAGACTAACACAATACTTCATTTGTATTTAGGTGAGCTTATGCAGGTTGATATTTTCTGGGAAAAGAGAAATAAGAGATTTGAATTTAATGAATATAGTTTTCCATGTCACATATATTAATTTTTGCGACAGGAGTTGTGGACTATAGCCTACTATATCAGATTGCTTAAGATATGTTCGAAATTCTAATGCCAAGTTACAAAGTCACAGTATTTTGACAGCTTCCATTGATCCCAAAAGGAAAAGCTTCCATCAAACCATTTCTATTCAGATTTTTAACCACACATTTCCCTTTATAGGACATATGAAAGACAGAAATGAACTAGCTCGTGCATTCTACAGTGAGCAACTGATGTTCAAGGTTTCTTCAAGGTTTCTTTAAGGTTTCACTGTTCCCATAGCCATAGGCCGATGTCCTTAATAAGGGGGCTTACTGGCACTAAGCTTTCCGCTCACAGCTAAGATATACTTAACAGGTGTTTCATTATAAGTTTTTATTTGAAATTCATTTATCACCTTTGTGAACTTGCTATGCATATGAAATATTCACGCACAGATCCTTTGTTTTAGATAAACTGAAAATTGTCAGGACATATCATTATGCTCATGTTTATGGGTTCAAGATCATAAACTTCTTGGAGCACCCCACACAGCATGAGCTTTCTAACTAGTGCTATAAAAAAATAAAACCTCCAATTTAATGTTGATTTACCCTTACAGACAACAGTAGCTAGCAATGTGACTGTAAAAATACAGAGAAACAAAATTACTTCGAATGAAAGGCTGAAAAATATCTTTTGTAAGCAATAATGCTACCTGCTTCGATAAGAGCATTTAGTAGACCAAAGATCATCACTGCTGACAACTTGGGATTTCCCATAGCAGTACCTTTCTCCACAGATTCAAGTACTTGGAATGCTTCATCAATTCTTCGCGCATCACCTAAGCCCTTTCGAGGTAAACAAGATAGAATCATGACTAAGCTAAACCAGCTACTTAATATAAATACAATGACAAACTCATGAGAGGAAAAAACTCTTCCAGCCAAAGCTGCAGACTTGGCAAACATGTAGCCCACTTGATGAGGGCATTGGGATAAGCTTCAATAGATGACAGATGGTATCGAAGTGTCCATGTCTCATGAAGCTGTAGTGCATGGGCGATATAGAACTTTAGTTACCACTACAGAGTTCTCACAACATGGATGAAGATAGCTCTGTCTACCAGAAGTTTTTATATGACGCCGCCAATAAATTTTATTTCTAATATGACTAAACTGATTTTTTTTAGACCCAAGAAAGACTAAGTGTACATATCTGCATAAAATGATCTTGCACATTCCCATTTATTGGGGAATTAAGCATCAGGCGGCTTTAATGAAAATTATTGGTGGGAACCAGTAAGATCATAGGTGGTCTGAGGGGTGGCAGAAGGTGGCAGTACACCCAATAGTCTGACCCTCCTTTGAGCCTAAACCAGAACAACAGATTCTTGGATTTTGTGGCAGCAGGCAGCAGTACACCCAATAGCCTGACCATCTTCTGAGCCTAAACCAGAACAACGGATTCTTGGATTTTTTGCCACATCAAGTCATGAGTTTTCCTTGACCAAGGAAGTAACATATACTTGACTAATGAAGTGTTCTGTTATTTGTCTTTCGTCCTTGGCAAGGGGAAGGGAATTATTAGTGTCACATAGAAAACTAAATTCGTTGCTTATTCTAACAATAAGTGAAGAACAATGCCAGCCCAAATTTTATATATATATAAATAAAAACTTTTGAGATCGTACCAATCTTCCCATTCCTTCTTTCCAGTAATCTTTCCTACTCAGATCCAGCCACTAGAATCTCCACGATCCATGCACAACCAGGCCACGATCCAATGACCAAGGCATCCATTGGGTCACAACCAAGGCTGTGATCCATGCGTAAATGAACTTATACTTTCATAACATGCTCTATTTTTAGCTTCTACTCTATGTCATTAACTAGCTCTGGTTAGGTGCATTCCAACCATTGGAAATGGGGTTGCTTCGTTGATTTTTACAAGAATTTTGGTTCATTTAAGCTTTATATTAGATCATTACCAGCAATTCAAGTAATTCTGTAACCTTTTGAAAGGCTTCATCAATAATGCCAACTTGAAACATAAGGTGGAAAGCCAGCTATCCATTACTTGACTTTTATTGAAGTAGCCAAAGTCTTTGTCTCCTAATCTTCGATATTTTCTAGCTTCTAGGTTTGAAATGGAAGGCACCCCCAGTGGTGCTCTTTAAGGTAGAGTCTTTATTAAAAAAAAAAAAAAAAAAATGATTTAAAACATGATCATGGGAGCGTTGAAAAAGATTTTACTCCTCCAATGACAGTCACTCCATTGTTTCTTTCAATATTTCCAAATAAGGTAGGGTGAAGAATCAGCAATAACAATAATTACAATATCAAAATCTAATTCGTTTCACAAGAGACTATTTATCAACTTGCAAATTAAATGAGACAACTTGCACCTAAAAAAGCCATTTTTTAATCTTAAAATCATGGATGTCACTATTCAACTTTTGTTTTGTCAAGACAGCGAATATTTAAACTCATGGGAGTACATTTAACCATGTCACTGATGAAAGTATATTAATGTTCACAATGACATGCCGTACCTTCAGCAGTGTGCCATACGTCACACTATCTACACCACAACTTTCGGGCTTTAACATCTCCTCAAAGATCTTAAGCGCCGCATCGACATCCCCACAGTGAACACATGCTTCCATCACTGCATTCATCACTATAGTGTTGAGCTTCCCATCTCTTCTCTTGGCAATTTCGACTTCCTCAAAAATCTGAACCAAAAGGAGGTCAAAAATTAAGGCATGTACGAAATCATTCAGAGTACAATAATAGAAGAACAACCAACTAAACATTCTAAATATTCTCATTACATAAGACATTGCCCAGAACCTGACAAATGAACACTTAGTATGCTCTAATGTTGAGCCATTGGGGAGACCACTCCTTACAAAACTCAAATGCTCAAACCACAAATGGAGACAAAGCTTAATTTTTAAACACCACAAACAAAACACTCTCCCTCACGCAAGCTGGCAGCTTTTCGGAAGCCCAATGCATAGAAATTCACTCTAAATGGGAAGCGAATCAAAAGTTTGGGAAAATCGATCGCCACAGCACGGGCACACCTTCCACATCCGCATCAGTATATATACAGTTCGACTACTCGACCTCCAATTTCCCCTTCAATTTCTCACCAACCAAAACACGCCAGTCCAATCCGGACTCCCAACCAAGAGACAAAATACATGCTCGTGAATCCAAGCCCCAGCTTTTCCAGGGAAAACAGGCCGAAATAAGCAAGCACGGTAACTCCACGAACGGAGAGACCACGTGAAGGGGAACATACCTGACAGAGCTGCCGGCGGCGGGTGAGCTGGACGATGCGGGAGGTGAGGGGCTTGAGGTTGGGCTTCCCGGTCCTCCGCCGTCGGAGGAGCGACTGCCGTCGGAGCGGAGCAGAAGAAGAGGAAGGAGGAAGGAGAAGGAGAGAAGGCGCATTCATGGAGAGAGAGCGGTGGTTTCGGTGATACCGACGTCGGAGGTGGAGGCGGAAACGCCTGAATCCGAAGCATCGCCGGCGGCGGTGGCGGCGGCGGTGGTGGTGGCGAAGGAAGCTATCCACCCGCCATGCTCAGAGAGAGAGAGAGAGAGAGAGAGGGAGTGGATAACGTCAGAGCGCTCAGCGGTGGAATTGTTGGCGGGCAGAAAGTTTTTCTCTTTACTTTAATAAAGAGTTCGTTAAAAATGTTTAATAAATTGGTAAAATGGGGAAGACAGTTATGATGAGGATGATATCATCAAAATTCCTAAATTTTTTTTTTTTCGGACCTACTCTATTATTTTTTTTTTTTTTTATTTTTGTTGGTCTTTGGAGGAACCGCTCATGGGGCAAGTTAAAAGGGTGGGCCCGCTAGCAGTGGAAACCACCACTCAGGTAAATCGCGCGTATTTGCAACCTGTGAGTCTCGAACCCTTCCCCCTGGCTGGTGGGGATTCGAACCTTGGCCTCCATGCCACCTTGGTTGGTGGTTCGGACCTACTCTATTCATATTTGGTGGTTGGACCTACTATTCGTATTATAAGCTCCATTTCTCAAATTTTTACCTAACCTCCGCTACAGGCGTGAGAGTTAAAACCCACACATGAAATTATATCGTCAACATCCCAACCCTTAAAAAATGTGGGGATTCGAATCCATTACCTCCCGTCCATATTAAAAGGGTGGTCACTAGACCAAATTCTAGTAGTTCAAAATTCCGAAATTGAATCAACAACGACTCATCTATCAGATTAATTTTCATGTAAAAATAATTGAATCGACGGCGACTCATCTATCATATTAATTTTCATGTAAAAAAAATCAAATTGAAAAATTCAAGACACATTTTTTCATATTAACTTTCGTATAAAAGAAAATCCAAAATCAATACACCTATCGTCGTAGATTTTATCTTCATCAAGCACCTTTTTTATGGTGCGCGATAGCAACTCCTCTCCATTTTTGTGGTCTCTGGTGACTTCCTCTCTAGAGAAGAGCTCCCTCACATTGTGAAAATCTAATCAAATCTCTAGTTTTATCTTAAATTGTCCTTAAGATTCTAATGATTCTGGGATGGGACGGAGAGAGGATATTTTTGCTCTGATTCCCAACATCAATTCATGTTCTTCGTATCAGTGTCTTTAAAGAGCCATTTCATTTCGACTTTTTACGACGGACCAGTCTCTCACCACCTGTGTCTTCACTTTGGTAATTTAATTAGAATCTTGAATGCAAACTCATGAATTTTTTTACAAGTGTATTAGTTCAATATTTTTTATATAATAGTGTCCCATTATCGTATGCAACTTGCGTGGATCCACCACTTTCACACTAACACCGTAATTTTTTGGCTTTTGATTTGTTCTCTTTTCCACATGTTTTGTCATATGAAGTTCCTTCTCAAGCCTAAACTTCATGTGAAGACCAAAGAAAATGAGAGTCGTGAGAAGGAAAGGAAGCAGGAAGAAGAAACGAGCGGTGTGCGTGAGGCTGGGCCGGGCCCACCGAATTGGTTCACTTGTTCCGACTCGGGCCTGGGCCCAGTCGAACTTTCTAGCTTTCACGGACGGCAGCAGCGACGCCCTACATTGCACGACACCTAGCAGCCACCAGAAAGATCGTCAAAGATGCTCGGGGACCCAAATCAGAGATGAGGCCATAGCATTTTGCTACGGAAAATTATTATAAAACTCCTAAATCTATTATATCATCGGTCACAAAATTAATCGAATGAACTCAATTGACAAAACGTAAAGATATTTATAACTCAATTAACACAATTAAAAGATTTAAAATTGAATTGATAAACATTTACTAAATTTAAAAAAAAAATTGATAATTTCCTCATTTTGTAATTAAGCGCGACAAAGTGGTGGGTATGATTAGTTAGAGAAGTCCGTCATTCGAGAAAAGGTAACGTTTGAGGCTCAAAGTTGAGGTGAAATTAGAGAATATGCTGAAGTTCATATTTGGTTGCAGTTTCAAAGTTAAGGTGAAATTAGAGAATATGCCGAAGTTCATATTTGGTCGCTCTTAATGATTCATCACCTTTAATGATTATGATTGACCCGATTTGCAGCATTTATGGAGTTAGAGCATTTCATCGTCAGAGACAATGAAGTAAAAGATTCAAGTTAGAAATGCTTCAATCTCAAGCTCTCAATTTATGGAGTTAGAGCATTTCATCGTCAGAGACAATGAAGTAAAAGATTCAAGTTAGAAATGCTTCAATCTCAAGCTCTCACTCAATTATTTGAGAGTATGTTCAAACTCACAATTTTTGTTGGACTCCCATTAATATAAACAAAATTTCAATGAGAATCTTGAGCCAACCTTATGCTTTCTTTCATAATATATATGGGTTTGGTTCAATTTTTTCCGAGGGACATTCAGCCTCCAAAGCCTCTCGGGGAAATATTAAAGCATTTAGCAAGTATTTTGAAATAACTTCCGATCAAATGCTAGCATTAGGAATGCTAAAAGCTCAATACTATTTTCACTCAACTTTGCAAAATATCATCTGTGGAATGCTAAAACTATTATTAAAATATATTTTTTCCTTTCAAAACAACCCTCACAAATTCTTTAGTTTTTCATTTTACCTCTCTTTGTAACTATTCATTCTTTGCATGAGGGCAAAAGGCTGACGAAAGACCAGCGAGGCTAGATTTGGCCAACAAAGGGCCAGTGAGCATCCGTGAGCCATATGACCTCCACCAAAGGTTGTGCGACCTCAAGCGACCGCTAACAAGGTCTCATCACCTCAAGCGACTGGTGAAGAGTTTGGATCCTTTTTTAATAAACAAAATAAAAAAAAAAAATACATCCAAAGCCTATTATAAAAGGTTTTTTTGCTAAACACTACTTGAACTCAAAGTCCCTTTGAAACAATTTGCATTTCCTTAGAGGGTTTTGGCCTTTAGCATCACACAAAATCTATTTGCAAAGTTGAACCAAAATACAAGTTTTCATGGACGCATTACGCGTTGGTGCCATTCGTTTTTATTCTTTATGAAACCTAAAAAGCAAATAATAAGATTCATAACCTTAGTTGAATGGAGAAATTAGAAAACACTTGACATTATTTCTTCTTTTAATACCCTACAAAATATTTTTCTAAAATAAACCTTAGACGAACATTTTGCTATTTTCTCAATACTAGAAAACAAGCACATTTTACAATTCAATGAAAGAAACTGACAGAAATATTCTAATTTTCTCACATAGAGTGTGAGGATGAAGTTTAATACTACCAGGACAATCAAGCAAATTTACCAAGTGCACTTTCCTACCAAAAAAAAAAAAAAAGAAAAAAAGAGAGGATAAATTAATTTCTATTTTAGCACTTTGTTCGTTTTCTTTGGTCAACTTACCTATTTCCATCTTTGATATATACCTAGAATTTTTTTATTAAAAAAACACAAAAATGAGACAAAATCCAATTTTGACTGTAATATAATGGGCTAATACCAAAAAACTTCAAATTTGTAGACTTGTAACAGATTTTTTGATCACAAAAAAAAAAAAATCCTTTAGTTTTCATTACATTGGAGTAATACCACAAAAAATAAAAAAAAATCAATACACTTGTAACAAACGAAGGATCAAACCCCAAATTGATATCACCATCAATTGTCGCGTATGATCTAATTTAGCAATTTGACAATAAAAATTAACATAAATTAACAAAATGCAAATTTATCACATATGTACTGATTTGTTTTTTTTTTTTTTTTTGTCAAAAAATTTGTTTGTGGTAAATTTGTTGCAGATACACTAGTTTGAGAATTTTTATGGTATTAACCTTAATACAAATGCTTTTCTTTCATACTTTTTTTCGGTATTATCTTACTTTCTGAACAAACTCATAGGAAGGTTAACTTCTCCAATATAAATATTTCTAGTAGTAATTGTACGCCCAAAATTAAAGGTGCCATAAACTCTCTCTTTTTCTCGACATTTGTGAATATAACCATAAGTACTTCGGTAAAACTTGTTAATTATATATATCATATCCCCACATAATTCAAAGCCGCTGATTTTCTTTTTGTCAGCTTAGCAGATCCAAACCTTTTAATTTGATCAATTATGGCTTCCCCTCCAAAACTGAATCAAAGCTACCAAATCAACATCCAATTTATTTATTTATTTATTTTCAGTAAGGCCTTTGGCCTATGACATTACCATGAGGATCGTAATTACAAGTTACGAACGTGTCCCCGTTCACGCAAATGACTCTAGCGCACCCGACTCGGACGCTCTGTCTCCAGACCAACTGAGTGTAGTGCGAGCAATCTCGGCCCGGCGCGCATGTGTTGGAGCCGTAGTTGTAGTAGGGCCCCTCAGCAGCCCATGCAGCGACGGCGTCCTGCGGCTTCCATGCCCGGCCGGCGCCCCAGAATAGGTTCTCGCCATAGTTGCTGCTCGAGTGGATGAGGGCGCAATCTCCCCGCCGCTGGCGGGCCCACCAGGAGGCGTAGCTTGCGAGGGCCTGGTTCCACTGGAGGGGCGGGAGGCCAAGCCTCGACCTCACGGCGTTGTGTGGCGCCAGGTACTGCTGAATGACGGTGTTGGAAGAGGCCAGGATGCGTCGAGACGGGGCCGAGAGCGCAAGGAAGGGGAAGGAAGAAAGGAGGAGGAAGGTTCCTAATAGCCCACATGAAAACAATGCCATCTTAGAGAGAGAGAGAGAAGGTTTGATCAAGATTGATGTTAAAGACCAACTAAAGCTAATGATATTTATATGGGTACGATGGGGGGAATCATTTCACATGTTAGGGTTTTAATGCAAGTAATGGGAAGAGTGTGGGATTGCGGTTGACTTACAGCTCGGAGGAAGCGAGGTTTATCAATGATTGTCGCCTCATGATCAACGAACATACCGGTCGTTACGTTATTACATATGCTGAGGATTTCGCGTATAATAAGAGTTTTCGAATCGGGTTCGACGCTGCGACCATGATAGACACATGCAGAAATCGAAGGTGGCGGACATGTTTGATTAGATCGGATCAATTCGTGATAGAATACAAGTTAGCTTGTGCTGCACATGAGTGCATGTGGGGTGTAGTCAGAAATCCATCTATGGACATGTCTTACGCGACGAAGGTGGCGATTATGCGTCTCGCGCGCTTGATGCGACAAGTGGGAAAGATCATTTCTTTTTCATCTCATCGACTCTTTCTTTCCTGAACTGAAGATGTCTCTTCTGTCGCTCTACCGAAGAAGAGAATACGCTGTCGTCAAGCTTCGCCCGCTGAAAGTACCGAAGGCGCACCCGCCGCGATGATGGAGAAAGCGAGATAGGGAGCAGGATTCGTTCGATCTCTCTTTCGCGTTGCTCCGACCTCATTGCGGTAAAAGGGTTTTCGTGCTGACGTTGCGAATGACGCGCTGTGATCCTCCTCATGCTCTGCTAAGGACAGGTTTATGGACCGCATTGCCCACTCGGCTGATCTGCGGATTTTCCGGCGTACCCTATGAACGGATGAGAAAGACAAGTCAAAGAGAATCCAAAGCTCTGTTTTGAAACCCTAGGTTCTTGGAAAACCTAAGATTTTTCCTTGCACGATCTGAAAAGAGCTGGGGTCTTGAATCAGACAGTTTGTTTAACTTAGATAAGTACGCTCAGATCAACCCGTTTGGGATGAGCATGTACTTACCAAGAGTATCAAGACCTGTTTATCAATTACTTACTACATCAAAGTAGCCCATTATTTAAGAGATATAAATAGAATAGTGGATTGGAGAAAATATTAGGTGAGACGGTCTTTATAGGTCATCAATGAGATACTTCATTAATTGACTTTCACCTGTCTTAATGGGGCCATCAATTTCAATTTTTTTTTCTTGCCTACATTGCTTCTACCCCACCCCCCCTCACTTCTTCTTCCTTTATGCTCCATTACCCTCTGTTAACCTCTCTCTCTCTGTCTCTGTCTCTGCCTTCCCTTCCTCCTCCTCCCTTCTCCTCCACACCATTAACAAGCTCCACAAACAAAAAATGTGCACAATAAGATGACTGAATTTGCAAGGAAAATTCACAAGCTAAATCTCATGAGCTTTTACAACGCATTAGGAATCAAAGTCGAAGTTAAAATTTAATTAAATTTATTTTCCAATTCTCTGTCTCTTTTGCAAACAAATCTCAAGGTTATTGAATGAAACAGAAGGTGAACCTACTTCAAGTTGTAGACCATTCTCAGACTCACACCCAACCTCAAAAAACAAAAATGCCTACACCCCATAGAAACCCTAAGCCCAAGCCTCCCTCCCCCCTCTCTCTCTCAAACAAGAAGCGCGAGAACGCGATTTCCAAGTTCAACACCCTTGACCAAAGCGCATGTCAATAGCTCCCTGCTTTGCGAGCTCGACGCCGATTCGGTCTCCAAGACCTTTGGTTGGAAGCTCTACGAGCTGTCCAACTCTGATGCCATGAGAGAGAGGGAAAGTAATGAGGGAGAGAGGTTAATGAAAGTGAGAACAAAAATCGAATTAATGGATCCCACTTGGACACATGGCATTCAATTAATAAAGTGTCTCATTAATGATTTGG